>NW_025533472.1:1205000-1380000 GCF_020615455.1 Coregonus clupeaformis
AGGGGCTGCTGAGAATGAGAAAGGAGATTGAGACTTGTAACAAGGTAGACCACTACCGGTGGAAGCTGCAGAGAGAGGTGTTGGAGGAAGTCAACAAGGTGAGGGTGGAACCAGAGCAAGAAAGAGAAAGGCTAATTGAAGAGTTGCTGAGACAGATAAGGGAGACTGAGGCTTCTATTGAGGTAAACTGCTACCAATGGAAGCTGGAGAGAGAGTTGTTTGAGAAACAGAGAGAAAGTGCAGTGTCAGACAGAAAAAATATGGAGCTCAAGATGGCAAAGCTGAAGGTGCAGAACATACTGCACTTGGCCAAGATAGGGAAGTTGACCGTGGAGAACACGAGGCTGTCAGCTGAGAATGAAAGGCAGCGAGAGGTGATGGACAAACAGAGAGAAAGCGCAGCGACCGACAAACAAACAATGGTGGACAAGATATCAAAGGTGAAGATGTCCTTGGCCAAGTTATGGAAGGTGACAGTGGAGAACAAGAAGAGACTGTTAGCTGAGAATGAAAGGGTGGGGAAGGAGAGGGTGAGAGAGAGGAATGGATGGAACCTCATAAGAAATGGTTTGGAGACAGCTTTGGCCAAAGCAGACCAGGAGAGGAATCAGACCCTAGTAGCCTGGAAGGAGGACAGGGGGAGATGGGCCAAGGCCAAGGCTGGCCTACGAAGCCTCTTGGATCAACGGGGGAAAGATGGATGAAGGAGAAGGAGGAGATTAAGAGGAGGAGCACGCAGGCAGCAGAGGAGTGGATAATTGAGCTGAGAGAGAAGGAGAGAGCGATAGAGGCTCTGGAAAGAGAAAAGATGAGGATTCTGTGCCTGAATGGACAAGAGAAGAAGGGATGGGAGATGGAAAAGAGAGAGATGGAGAAGGAGAACTGGAAGATTACAGAGGAGCGGGAGAGAAAGAGTAGTGAAATTGAGAAAATGCAAAGGGACAAAGAGAGATGGGCAATAGAGAAGAGGGATGTGGTGGAGAGGATGAAGGATGCGTACATAAAGCTGTACCAGATGCAGACTGTCCTGAGGTTCAGAGAGCAAGAGCAGGCACAGGTACAGTACTCCATTTAACCAGTCACAGTTCAGGGAGGTCATAAGTCACCTCCTAATGGTTATACTATCAGATTCAACAGATTAAGTTGACTGCATGCTAGAGAAGGAGTAATAATCATATTTCAGATCACTGACCAACATGTATGGACTTTCTCTTTCAGATGGAAACTAAACGCGCCCAGAGAGTCAGGGCAAAGCAGGAGAAAAAGGAGAGGAAAGAAAGAGACTTGTTGGAGAAGAACAAAGTAAAAGAACTGCTCAGAGCTAGAAAAGCAGAGAGTAAGGAAGAAGTGAGGAAGAATAAGGAGAGGGTGAAAGCCCACCTGGACGAGGTGGCAAGGAACTATAACGAAAAGAAACAGAGGGAGAAAGAAAGAGAAAAGCTGTTGAAAAAGGCATATGGCAAAGAAAATCACATGGTGTACATCCCAGACCTCATACTGAAGAAGATGTAAGAACACAACGCATATGGAAGAGTAAATATTATCAGCTAGCATTGGTCAAAAGTTCATTTCTATCTTCTTTCATTTAGTGGAATACTTCATCAATGAAATAATACGAGCATTTATTTGTCAGCATTCATTCCCATATGGAAGAAAGAACACACAAACTATGTGAAAAGTATAAGATGTGGAGAGGGCACGACAAAGCCTATTCGAGAGCATCCTGACTGAGATGAGAAATTCAATGAAATAATAGAATTATGAAATTGTTGTGTTGAATCAATGAATCAATGAATCAAATTGTGTTTACATATGTTTAAGACTCACACTTACCTCAGCCTGTTTCTTCCACTTCATGATCTGGGTATCATTGCCGACCCTCAACCTGTTAACATGTCCTCTAGTGGAATCAGAACATAGGCAGATGGCCATGGAGTTCAGAGTGAAGAATATCTTCTCACAGCATCCTCCCCTCCACAGCTCCATCTCCAGGCATGTTGGTACAAACGTCATTATATTTTGCCTGCTGGTGAACAAGGCCATTGACAGCACCATCCATGTCCCTCTGTCAAGGAGGTCCTGCTTCTTACGTTGAAAGTCGTCTCTGAAAAGAGGAGACATTAGAAGGTTTCTTCTCTTAGTTTAGTCTTTTGTCTCGGACAAGGCTTACATGTCAGAGGCGTACTTACTTTACTAATTGACTTGTAGAAACGGTACAACTATATACAACATGTCAATTGTGAAATGATTGATATTGGACATCTAGTGTGAACATGATATTGGGTTAATCCTCACATTGTGGTGATTCCTTTGATGAGGTCTACTTTGAGGTTTCTGGCCTGGGGAAGGGTTGCCCTCTAACAGGTGGTCATCAAAGGTGCCTTCTCCTCTGCCCCACGCCAGAGTCTCACTCCAGGAAAAGGTCTGAAAGACCTCTGTCTCCACCGGTTGGGACAAGGGACCATCTTTTTCCTGCACTAACTCCTTTCTCTGAAAGTACATAGAAATCACACAAACCTATGATCCTACATTGTAGATGTATGGTATGGCATATCAACTGAATTATAATCTCAAGTCTAAAAAACAATCACTCTTATCACATACTTCTACTACCTTACCTCTTGATGATGTCCTCTTTGTACTTCTTCACGTGTGACCTCATAAACAAAGCATGGAGGTATTGATGGCAATCCAGGTAATATCTGGCCCTGGCAAGGGGACCAGACCCATAGACTGGAGGTGTCCTCTTCACCTCGGGAACAGGGGACTTTGTTGGTCTTCCAGACAATCTCACCTTCTCCTCCTTAGCTGGTGTTCCAGCCAATCTCACCTTCTCCTCCTTAGCTGGTGTAACAGCCAATCTCACCTTCTCCTCCTTAGCTGGTGTAACAGCCAATCTCACCTTCTCCTCCTTAGCTGGTGTAACAGCCAATCTCACCTTCTCCTCCTTAGCTGGTGTAACAGCCAATCTCACCTTCTTCACCTTAGCTGTGTGTGTGTGTGTGTGTGTGTGTGTGTGTGTGTGTGTGTGTGTGTGTGTGTGTGTCTATATAGTAAATGCTATATATATATTATATGCTTATATATTGATCATTATATATTCTATTTATATAAATGACGGTAGTGTGTATATATATATATATATATATATATATATATATATAAATATAATGTGTAAAACTAGCAGTGTGAATGTTAAAACAATAAATGTTATAGAATAAGAGTTTACTGAAAATAATGAGTAATTTAGTGAATAATGGAACAAATGTAGTGAATGTGTCTGTTTGTAAATGAAACCTAGGCTATACAATTATTGTAATATGTAAAATAAACATATATTTTTATGATTTATCTTTCCTGGTTGTTATTTCTCAGTGTCTCTGGACAGAAAATGTGCCAAGTCAATAAAGTTATGCGCCCAATTTTGTGTTTACTGACGCCTGTAATGATCTGCAAAATGTTGATTGGTTGACAGCCCATCTGTAGACTGTGTGATTTGATTGGACAACGAGTATTTGGAGCCCTTGGTCTAAGTCATTGGATATTCAATTGACACAGTTGCAAAAAAAAGGAGCAAAAAGTCGGTGGTTGAATTTCATTAACGTTTAATGAAAAAGTATGGATTTCAGCAAAAAATGAAAGACACGCAACTACAGAGGACAAACATTTTATGATTCATTATTTTTTGAAGTATTGACCTTGGGAGAATACATAGCCTTTTTAGTGTTTTTCAAAATTGTTATTACACGACAAGTTCAAGCCAATTTTGTCTGCATTTTCAAATGATATATACTTATGTCTTATGCCTTAATTGTAGCAGCGTAACTGTGTTGTGAGATCTTAACTAGAACAATAAGAAACTATTACTGGATATAGTCAATGGGATAGTTGTTGTCATGGTAGACTTTTAAAACTAATTATGTGGCTGGCCACCCCTTTACAACTCGGAAGGCATGGTTTTGCAGATAAATGAGTAAACGTGAACTACACTCTTAAAAGAAAAGCTTCCTGTAGGATCCTTTAGGATAATATAAGGTTAAAAAATGTACCTTAAGATGAATTTCCAAGCCTATACTCTGCCATCAGCTCGTTGTTGAACCGTTGTAGACTTCAGGGGTTCTTTGAAGAAGCCTTTTCAAAAGAGGGGTTCGGTTTGGAACCAGCAGCGGCCTCGTGAGTAAAGGGCGCTCCAGCGCAGAATTCAAATTGAGACCGTTGGTCAAAAGACAACTGGAAGCGGGAAGCGCGCGGATGGTTGGAGAGACGCGACCAATAAGAGATGACTTGCAACGGATTGACGTGAAAGGTGAGTGAACCTTAGCTATTCGCTAGCTAAGATAATAATTCATCAAACTACTATCAAATAACTTAAAAACAATACATCATGTAATGTACTCTTGGTTTTTCATCAGCTAGCCAAGCTACATAGCCTGTAATGTTAGCTGGTAATTGTTGTATAAATGTTGGTACGTTTTAGCTAACGTTAGCTACAGTAGCTAGCTAGTTAAAGTTATTGTAACGTTAGCTAACTTTAGCTAGCTAGACTCAATATTGAGGAATTGTAGTCATTTAAACCCATGATATACTTTCTCACCATCTCATTCCATCCTCCTCCCTTTAGTACCTGGCTTATCCTGCCCCTGTCCAGTTAAGTGGTGGAGAGTTTGGGAGCTGTGAGCTCTGATAGAGAAATGTATCAACCACCACGAACAGGTAAAACAGACACACACACACACACACAGATGACCCAATGTAGATTATGTTCGACTTGACAAAAAGAAGAATACATAAAGCAGATCAGATTAGTTAGATGCATTTGATATTGAATACTCATGTTGTTTATGTTGTGTTTGTGTCTAATTGATGTCTTTCAGGTTGGTGTATTGGGGCGGATTGTTCTGTCCTCTGTATTTCAGACCAAAGCAAGACAATGTTTAAAGCTCGCTATGGATCTACTAACAGGTTAGCCTCTACAAAGTATTTGGATGTATTTGAAGTGTGATTATAGTGTGTTCTGTGTTACTCCTTTGTCAATCCAATACTAACTGAATAGTGAATGAATGTATTTACAGTGAATCAATCAATCAATACAGTTTGATTATAGTGTGTTCTGTGTAATTCCTTCGTCTTTTCCAACACTAACTAAATGGTGAATGAATGTATTTGCAGTCAATCAATCAATCAATCAATCAATACAGTGTTTGAACAAAATTCAACTCCAGTTGAAGAACTGGGACAAGCTATAAATCTCATTGTGGGGTAGGCCACATGTTATGAAGATGGTTAAAGCTCCTAAACGGAATCACGTCATCAGCATGTTTCCACTGTCCATACCTGCCTACACCTTTAACACCATAGACAAAATGATTCATTTGGACTATTAAAAGGGCGAGGATGAACCAAGCTAGATTACAGGTAAAGACTTAGAAGGGAGGATTAAAGCTCCCTAACATGTCATTATAGCAAGAAGCCTTTATAACCTCCCAAATAGACTCTCTTTATTGAGAACTCTAATAGGCCAATTTGGGTTGACATGGAAGAAGAACCTAATGCCCCATTTGGATCATCATATTATTTGAGTCAACACTTAAATGTGGGACTGCAGAATCCCATAATGTCCCACACTAAGAAATATGGTGTCAGATAAATAAAGAGACAGACATCTTCACCTTTCCTGACAAGCTCTGCTTCTTTATGGAACAACCATAAATACAAATGAGGAGGAAAGGTGGTTGTCTGGAAAGACACATTTTTTTCTTCACTTTTGCTTCATGTGTCAACTTTAATTTGAGTGTGGCTGTGGAAGACTGGTCCCTTGATGATGTCTGCAAGTGGCTGAGTACCAATGATCTCCATGATTCCATCCCATCATTCCAAGGTTCACAATCTTTCTGAAGAATGCCAACTCTCTTCAATTGTCCACTTTGCAACGAGCATACTGTCTTTGTGTCCAGACGACTCACACATATTGGCCTCTATCACCAGCATGAACCACATTTTCTAATTACCTGTGGAATTAATGGGTGTGGGAAAGCAAATATATGTTTTAGTGCCTATCGGTCACACATCTACCAAAACCACAGAGCTTTTAAGCCCCAACTTAGATGAGAATTGCCCTCATGATGAATTTGAGACGGGGACTGATCCCATTGAAGATGACATGAGCGATGTAGAGAGTCTGCCAGAGGCTGAATATGTTCAAGCCACAGAGATCAACACTGAGCAGCTAATTGAAGGTCTCAAAAAGGATATCTATTTTTTGATTTTGGAAATCAGGAAAGAACACTGCATCCCAGCTACGGTACAGAATAGCATTGTTGAGTACCTCAGAACCATTTTTGATGCATTGATGACACACTACAGTGATCCCCTCAGGTTTCATCTTACAAATAAGCAAATACATGTGGATGAAGATGGGACTTGCTTAACAACTCTGCAGTATTTGAGGAATGCATTAGATGCATAAGCTCTGAGTGGATGCTGGAGCATTACCGTGTGAAAGAATTGGGCATGGTCCGGCCAATTGCAGTACCACTGAGCAACAAAGAAGGTTATAAAACAAGGTGATTTCAATACAGCTACATAGTACCCAGGCTATATTAATATAAAGAGACATGAGACAAAACAATCATAATGAATAAGATTACATGGACAGGGGGACCTGATCCTAGGTCAGCACTCCTCCTCTGAGACACTTCCCAGGAGTCACCAGGACCAAGAAACCGAACACTTACTGTTGTAAAGTCTAGTTACAGCAGGTGTTTACTGCCATCTAGTGGAAGATACCAATAAAACACTTTATTATCAGGGGAGGGAGACGGTTGAGCTGAAACAGAAAGTAAATGTGTTCTTTTGTACAGGATCCATTTTGAGACGACAGAGCAGAAAACACGTTATGGAGAGAACTAAAAAATAAAGTGAGTATTTCTAAGTATTTCTGAACAATAATCTATTCTAAAGGACAGAGTAAGAATGAATACCTGGAATGAGATATTACTAGTTAGTAGAACTGCTACTTGAGCTGAGTTGCTGACAGACAGCAGTTTTCAAAGTGGAAACTAATCAGTAGGCCCACATGTTATGAGGTAGGCTATTATCATTGTCATTAAAGTAAGCCTTTAACTTCAGTTTATTGTTGTTGTAGCCTTGTGTTATTATGTAATTATTAATGGCCGTGTTTAGTTAATTCAATTGGAAGTTATCAAGTGTCACCATGGTCACAGTTCTATCGCAATTGCTGATCAGAATGCATTAGATTGAAGGTAACAGTCAGCCAGATTAGGCTACAGGTAAATAAATAACCTGGCTGTTGTTGACAAGCATAGGCCTATTTAGTTCATATCCATATTATTAATATTTGATTCATTGATTGAAATTACGACCCCATCCTCAGTAGCCTATTCCAGCAGGCTACTGGGCAACAGAAGCACTTCCTACCTCAAAATCGTCTTGCTATTCATGTTAAATAAATTCATCTGTCAATTTGAACTAAGCAAGCTGCTAAATCATTCAGCTTACATCTTGCCTACATGTTGCCCAGGCTACTGGAGGCTGTCTGAAATAAGATGTAGGCCTATCAGGGGCTATGTTTTAGCCTAGTTTTCAGGCCTTGTTGGTGGGTTTTGAGTAGTCATTGGGCTAGAAAAAGTAATTGCATTAAATAACCTGACTGTTTGGATGTGTCTATTAGTTAATGTTTTATTTCTAAGAGATAATGAATAAAAGAGAACAATTGACATTCAATAATTAGTTGTCACTGTGTTAACCACAACCAACATGCTGGATCTCTGTTTAGGGGTCAGTGCTCTAAAATGAGTCTCTCTGGGGAGAGAGAGGAGGGGGGCCCTGCCTCTAAAATGAGTCTCTCTGGGGAGAGAGAGGAGGGAGGCCCTGCCTCTAAAATGAGTCTCTCTGGGGGACATGACACCAAAACTAAGAGGTGAGCTGACAATATTGTTTAAGAATTTATATTCCAAAACGCTATATACAAAAAAAAATCACATTTGTGTTTTTTCATCAGAAATTATTGCTTATGGGTACCTTCAATATAACTGTTCTAGATTGTATGAAAATGATTATTTTTTCTGCACAACGGTATATATCCATTGTTTAGCTGGAATGGAATGTTCGTATCCTGTATATTTGACTGTGATATGTTGTTGTCTCACCTAGCTATTAGAAGATTAATGCATTTACAGATGACATCTTAATTTGACCCAGTTTCTCACAGCAGGAAAATAATCCTGCAAGAACAGCAAATGTGCATTATTATGTGGATTATAATGAATGGAAATGTGTTGTAGGGGTTGGTAAATTTTTCATTAGGGCAAATCAAGTCTGAAATGTTTAAGTGTAAAACACCTTATAAAGCCTTGTAGTGGTTTCATAATTTATTTAAACAATAAAAGCTAATTGACCAACATTTCTGAAAATGGATATGAAGTGTTTTGGAATGAAACTCTTCGTATGTTTCCCCATCTGAGCTCAGAGTAGATGAGAGATGTAATGTTTGTCTCTGTTGTGTTGAAGCCCAATCAAGCAGGAGAGACCAGCCTCCCCTGTACCCAGCTGTGTGTCCATGAAGAGTGATTGGTCAATGAGACCCCCTTTACACTTTGGAAAGGGAGACTTTTCTACTGAACAAAGGTAAGAAGAACTCATGGGTCATGGTCAGTGAGTTAAACAACACTGTCTCTAGTCATTTCTCCTCTCCCATTTTCCCATTTATTTTTATTGTTTTCATAATCCATAGGCTAAACCTTTTTTCAATATTCATAGTCCTAAAACAATATTAAACAAACACAACATTCCTTCCCTGTGTGTGTGTGTGTGTGTGTGTGTGTGTGTGTGTGTGTGTGTGTGTGTGTGTGTGTGTGTGCTTGTCAGTGAGTGTGTGTGCACTCCCTGGATGAGGAGATGTAATCTCTATCCTGATTTCCTAGTCACTTTTACCCCTACCTACATGTACATATTACCTTAATTACCTCAACTACCTGGTACCCCTGCACATTGACTCGGTACTGGTACTCCTTGTATATAGTCTAGTTATTACCTCAACTACCTGGTACCCTGCACATTGACTCAGTACTGGTACTCCTTGTATATAGTCTAGTTATTACCTCAACTACCTGGTACCCCTGCACATTGACTCAGTACTGGTACTCCTTGTATATAGTCTAGTTATTACCTCAACTACCTGGTACCCTGCACATTGACTCAGTACTGGTACTCCTTGTATATAGTCTAGTTATTACCTCAACTACCTGGTACCCCTGCACATTGACTCAGTATTGGTACTCCTTGTATATAGTCTAGTTATTACCTCAATTACCTGGTACCCCTGCACATTGACTCGGTACTGGTACTCCTTGTATATAGTCTAGTTATTACCTCAACTACCTGGTACCCTGCACATTGACTCAGTACTGGTACTCCTTATATATAGTCTAGTTATTACCTCAACTACCTGGTACCCCTGCACATTGACTCAGTACTGGTACTCCTTGTATATAGTCTAGTTATTACCTCAACTACCTGGTACCCCTGCACATTGACTCAGTACTGGTACTCCTTATAGCCTCATTATTGTTATGTTATTGTGTTACTATGTCCTTTTTTTTATTTAGCTAATTTTTCTTACTTTTTAACAGCATTGTTGGGAAAAGGCTCATAAGTAAGCATTTCACGGCAAAGTTTACACCTCTTGTATTCGGCGCATGTGAGAAATAAAATTTGATTTGAAGCTCATTGGCAGAGACACGTCATCGGGTCAAACGGTCGTCTCGTGCCTGACAGCACATGTGCAGGCCGTGAAATCACTACTTTGATATAAAGTTGTTTTTGACAAACATGAAAACGTGTGAGTTTGTCCCTTTCATGAAGTTGGAGTAATAACGTTAAATGTTAAACTACTTAATTCAGAACAATTAGAAAATTAACAAGTAAGGAAGTCATTTTTACTTCTTTGAGTTCTCAAACCCCAAACCATGGCCATGTCTTTTTCCATTCAAATCTTTCCTTAACATTATAATTATTTCACAGTACTGACCACGGATCAGCTTCTAGGGAGATTGAGGCGGCTTATTCTTACCCAATAAAAATGCACTAAATCACAGATTTGGCACATCATTTCAGACATGTTAGGCTACACATGAAATATATTGAGTCAAATTACAGATAACCCTACAAGTAGCAAAATATAACTCAATTGATTGAACATGAAGTGTATTTCAATACGATTGAAATAGGACTATAGCCTACTGTTTATATTTTAATGCAGTCATCTCGGTTTTCATTTGAAGCATCATTTCATACATTGCTTGTTGTATCAACTGCAAAGACATTGGCAACTTTGTATTTGTAAGTCAACTTTGTTCTGAATTTATCTGCGGTCACAAAGAGACGGATAAACCATGTGATTCTTTGTTTAGCGGAGATCTTCTGTGTATAAAGTGACGTGGGAGGGCAAAAAAGCATCTAACGACGCACTTGGCTGTTCTACAAGTGGTCTGAGGCAGGTGTTAGAATACGAGCGTTTCCAAGTGCAACGTTAATAACGATGGTTTTTTGAAACAGCTCAGAGATTTAACAATGCTCCTACGAAGATTCTAATGATGAACATTTGTTATATTTTTTAAGGGGGTAGATCAGCTTTAATATTGCAGATAGATTGTAACTTCCATCAATGTAATTGTCTGAATCACTTCCAATCCCCCATGTATTTTTTTGGCAAATTTATATATATATATATATATATATATATATATATATATATCCTTTCAAAATATTTATATATCCTTTTTAAAAAGATATACCCCTTCCCTAATTGGAGTAAACTAGTGAACAACAATGCTTAGGCCTCTACTTCCAGCTTATAGATACAGTGAGGGAAAAAAGTATTTGATTCCCTGCTGATTTTGTACGTTTGCCCACTGACAAAGAAATGATCAGTCTATTATTTTAATGGTAGGTTTATTTGAACAGTGAGAGACAGAATAACAACACAAAAATCCAGGCACACGGGAAATACACGAGCTCCACCGAGCTTCACTAACCTCCACAATAAACAATCACCCACACAGACAATGACTAATGAGGGAATAAGGACCAGGAGTGTGTGATTGAAGACAAGACAAATGGAGTGATGATAAATGGATCAGCAGTAGCTAGTAAGCCGGTGACGCCGAACGCCTAATCCTGCCCGAACAAGGAGGGGAGGCAGCCTCGGCGGAAGTCGTGACAGTACCCCCTCCATGACGCACGGCTCCAGCAGCGCGCCGACCCCGGCCTCGAGGACGGCCAGGAGATCGCGGAGCAGGGCGAGCCGAATGGTGACGGTGAAAATCCCGTAACATGGAGGGATCGAGGATATCCCTCACCGGGACCCAGCATCGTTCCTCTGGACCGTACCCCTCCCACTCCACGAGGTACTGAAGGCCCCCCACCCGATGCATCGAATCCAGGATGGAACGGACAGAGTACGCCGGGGCACCCTCGATGTCCAGAGGAGGTGGTTAATGCGGTAATCAGAGGGAAGTAATAACCTATAAGTGACCTCGTTGACTCTCCTCAGGACTTTGAACGGCCCCACAAACCGCGGGCTCAGCTTCCGGCAGGGCAGGCGGAGAGGCAGATTCCGGGTCGAGAGCCAGACCCGATCACCCGGTACGAAGACCGGGGCCTCACTGCGGTGGAGGTCAGCGTTGGCCTTCCGACGACGCACGGTGCGTTGGAGGTGAATGTGGGCAGCATCCCACGTCTTCTCTGCGCGCCGAAACCAGTCATCCACCGCAGAAGCCTTGGTCTGGCTCTGGTGCCACGGTGCCAGAACCGGTTGGTAACCTAGAACACACTGGAAAGGAGTTAGGTTAGTGGAGGAGTGGCGGAGAGAGTTCTGGGCATATTCTGCCCACGGTAAGAACACCGACCACTCCCCCGGCCAGTACAGTAGGACCGCAGGAACCTACCCACGTCATGAAACCTACCCACGTCATGAAAAAAATAAAATGATTTACCCGTTCCACCTGCCCATTACTTTCGGGGTGGAACCCAGAGGTCAGGCTGACCGAGACCCCCAGACCCCGGTCAGACACTATATCCTCTGGTACCCCGTAGTGCCGGAAGACGTGTGTAAACAGGGCCTCCGCAGTCTGCAGGGCCGTGGGGAGACCGGGCAGAGGAAGGAGGTGGCAGGCTTTAGAAAAGTGGTCCACAATGACCAGGATGGTGGTGTTACCTTGGGAGAGGGGAAGATCAGTTAGAAAATCAACACTTAAGTGAGACCATGGTTGTTGTGGAACTGGTAAAGGTTGTAAGCTACTTTACCAACCTTTATGAAAATGGATATGTAGCGTTTTGGAATTAAATTGTTCTTATGTTTCCCCGTCTGAGCTCAGAGTAGATGAGAGATGTAATGTTTGTCTCTGTTGTGTTGAAGCCCAATCAAGCAGGAGAGACCAGCCTCCCCTGTACCCAGCTGTGTGTCCATGAAGAGTGACTGGTCTATGAGACCTCCTTTATACTTTGGAGAGGGAGACTTTTCTACTGAACAAAGGTAAGAAGAACTCATGGGTCATGGTCAGTGAGTTAAACAACACTGTCTCTAGTCATTTCTCCTCTCCCATTTTACCATTTATTTTTGTTGTTTTCATAATCCATAGGCTAAACCTTTTTTTCCATTTTCATAGTCCTGAAACAATATTAAACAAACACTACATTCCCTCCCTATGTGTGTGTGTGTGTGTGTGTGCGTGTGCGTGTGTGTGTGTGTGTGTGTGCACTCCCTGGATGAGGAGATGTAATGTTATGTTTTGTCCCCAGAAACCAACAGCAGAGATCAGAGTCAGAGTCAGAAATTCTCAGTGGTCAGTCTTCCCAGAGTCATCAAACAGACCTGGCCTCCATATTCAGTGTATGTGGTCCTGTTATGTACATTTGTTTTTGTTTACCTCAAGTAAAGTTGATCTGTCAATCATTCATTCATGTGTTAATGAGAAAGCATTTCTTCTCTTGCTTAACTTATTTACTTTATTTATTTCAGTTGCTTGAAGAGAATATTATGACATTTGTGAAGAACGAGCTGAAGATGTTCAAGAGGATTCTTAGTCCAGAACTCCCAGAAGGCTTTGAGAGTCAGAAGCAGGATATGGAAGTGGTGGATGCTGAAGATGAGAATCAGGAGAGCAGTGCCAGAGAGGGGGCTCTGAAGATCACACTGCACGTCCTGAGGAAAATGAACCAGAAGGAGCTTGCTGACACACTGGAGAAAAGTAAGAGCTGTCTGCCTCATGTTGAATGCTGTTTTAGAACATTTAAAAGCTGTAGCTAAAGTACAGCTAAAGTAGCTGTGTAACTCAATGATATTGTAGCAGCCTTAACATAACACCTAGTGACCTCATCAAGTAGCAGCAGGGATGTGTTGTGGTGATTAATTCAGACAGAGAAGAGGAGAGAGAGAGAGAGACAACATTAATAATACCATCAAAAAAAACAATAATAATATAATCAGTCACACCAGTGTTTAATGCATTATGAAAACATTTACAGATTTATACAGACAGTTAAGAGAATAAATTATTATAATGTACAACTTTATAACACAGTCTTACAATACTGTAGGCATTAAAACTGATTTAATATTAATATCCTCTGTGTTAGTTCTTCATTCGGATGAGCTTGCTGTGATTTGCCAACATGAACTCAAATCTAATCTAAAGAAGAAGTTTCAATGTGTATTTGAGGGGATCGCTAAACAAGGAAACCCAACACTTCTCAATAAGATCTACACAGAGCTCTACATCACAGAGGGTGGAAAAGGAGTGGTCAATAATGAACATGAGCTGAAACAGATTGAGACAACAACCAGGAAACAAGCAAGACCAGAGACGGCAATCAAATGTAACGACATCTTCAAACCTTTAACTGGACAAGACAAACTTATCAGAACTGTGCTGACAAAGGGAGTCGCTGGCATTGGAAAAACAGTCTCTGTGCAGAAGTTCATTCTGGACTGGGCTGAAGGAAAAGCAAATCAGGATGTCCAATTTGTATTTTCATTCCCTTTTCGGGAGCTGAATTTGATGAAAGGGGAAAAACACACTTTGATTGAACTTCTCAATCACTTCTCAATGGAAACCAAAGAATCAAGAATCTCCAACTACGACAACTACAATGTTCTGTTCATCTTTGATGGTCTGGATGAGTGCCGACTGCCCCTAGACTTCCAGAAGAACAAGATCTGTTGTGACGTCACAGAGTCAACCTCAGTGGATGTTCTGCTGACAAATCTCATCAAGGGAAATCTGCTTCCCTCTGCTCTCCTCTGGATAACTACCCGACCTGCAGCAGCCAATAAGATCCCTTCAGTGTGTGTTGACCAGGTGACAGAGGTACGAGGGTTCAATGATCCACAGAAGGAGGAGTACTTCAGGAAGAGATTCAATGATGAGGACCTGGCCAGCAGAATCATCTCACACATAAAGACATCAAGGAGCCTCCACATCATGTGCCACATTCCAGTCTTCTGTTGGATTTCTGCAACAGTCCTTGAACACATGCTGAAACATAAGAGAGAAGAGATGCCCAAGACTCTGACTGAGATGTACTCACACCTTGTGGTGTTTCATACCAAACAGAAGAATGAAAAGTATCTTGGGAAAGAAGAGACAGGTCCACACTGGAATAAAGAGAGCATTCTGTCACTGGGAAAACTGGCATTTCAACAGCTTGTGAATGGCAATCTGATTTTCTATGAAGAAGACCTAAAAGATGCTGGCATTGATGTCAATGAAGCATCAGTGTACTCAGGATTGTGCACACAGCTCTTTAAAGAGGAATGTGGGCTGTACCAGGACAAGGTGTACTGCTTCGTGCATCTGAGCATTCAGGAGTTTCTGGCTGCTGTATATGTGTTCCTCTCATTCATCAACAACAATGAGAATCTAATGTCCAAACCGCAATCAACATCCAGGAATGTTTTTGTGCTGTTCAGAGACAAGCCTGAAGTTACTGTCTACAAGAGTGCTGTGGATAAAGCCTTACAAAGTGAGACGGGAAACCTGGACCTTTTCCTCCGCTTCCTTCTGGGCCTCTCACTGGAGTCCAATCAGAAGCACTTACGAGGTCTACTGACAAAGACAAGAAGCAGCTCACAGAGCCATGAAGAAACAGTCAAGTACATCAAGGAGAAGATCAGGGAGAATCCCTCTCCAGAGAGGTGCATCAATCTGTTCCACTGTCTGAATGAACTGAATGACCATTCTCTAGTGGAGGAGATCCAACGCTACCTGAGCTCAGGAAGTCTCTCAGAAGCCAAACTGTCACCTGCACAGTGGTCAGCTCTGGTCTTTGTGTTGCTGACTTCAGAGAAGGAGCTGGATGTGTTTGACCTGAAGAAATACTCCAGATCAGAGGAAGGTCTTCTGAGGCTGCTGCCAGTGGTCAAAGCCTCCAGAGCTGCTCTGTGAGTACATAGAATGACATTTAAGTACTAATCATCAGGAAGAAATATTCAGTTTAGAGAAATACAGTGAGAGAAAAAAGTATTTGATCCCCTGCTGATTTTGGACGTTTGCCCACTGACAAAGAAATGATCAGTCTTTAATGGTAGGTTTATTTGAACATTGAGAGACAGAATAACAACAAAAAAATCCAGAAATACTTGTTCTCCCCACTGTACATGCCTGTCTGAAGTTTGCCAATGAACATCTGAATGATTCAGAGGAGAACTAGGTGAACGTGTTGTGGTCAGATGAGACCAAAATGGAGCTCTTTGGCATCAACTCAACTCGCCGTGTTTGGAGGAGGAGGAATGCTGCCTATGACCCCAAGAACACCATCCCCACCGTCAAACATGGAGGTGGAAACATTATTTCTCGTTTTTCTGCTAAGGGGACAGGACAACTTTACCGCACCAAAGGGACGATGGACGGGGCCATGTACCGTCAAATCTTGGGTGAGAACCTCCTTCCCTCAGCCAGGGCATTGAAAATGGGTCATGGATGGGTATTCCAGCATGACAATGACCAAAAACCCACGGCCAAGGCAACAAAGGTGTGGCTCAAGAAGAAGCACATTAAGGTCCTGGAGTGGCCTAGCCAGTCCCCAGACCTTAATCCCATAGAAAATCTGTGGAGGGAGCTGAAGGTTTGAGTTGCCAAACGTCAGCCTCGAAACCTTAATGACTTGGAGAAGATCTGCAAAGAGGAGTGGAACAAAATCCCTCCTGAGATGTGTGCAAACCTGGTGGCCAACTACAAGAAACGTCTGACCTCTGTGATTGCCAACAAGGGTTTTGCCACCAAGTACTAAGTCATGTTTTGCAGAGGGGTCAAATACTTATTTCCCTCATTAAAATGCAAATCAATTTATAACATTTTTGACATGAGTTTTTCTGGATTTTTTTGTTATTATTCTGTCTCTCACTGTTCAAATAAACCTACCATTAAAATGATAGACTGATAATGTCTTTGTCAGTGGGCAAACGTACAAAATCACCAGGGGATCAAATACATTTTTCCCTCACTGTAGCTTAATTGACTTAACTGTATATGTATTATAATATGTATAACACGTCATATTATATTGACAAAGATATTGAATCAATGCATTGATGTTCAGTAGTAATGTATCTGTAGTATAATGTGTTTGTGAAGTCATGTGGAGTCTCAGCTCTAACGTCAAACCCCTCAAATCTGAGATGTTGATATGAATAGATATGGCAGGTTTCAGGACACTGATCTGAATCTGAACATGTTGAACAAATATACTGCCACTATATTCACCACCAAAGAATAGCACTTTGAATTTAAAATGATTTGACTCTTTGCAGGCTGTCAGGCTGTCTAGTCACAGAGGAAGGCTGTGCTTCTCTGGTCTCAGCTCTGAAGTCAAACCCCTCACACCTGAGAGAGCTGGATCTGAGTAATAATGACCTGAAGGATTCAGGAGTGAATCTGCTCTCTGCTGGACTGGGGAATCCCCACTGTAAACTGGAGACTCTGAGGTCAGTATTCCTGTAGTTGGTCAACAAGTGATAACTGTTCACCAGATCCACATGTGTTTACCAGGCACACATAGTCCATTTGTGTTTGGACAGTGAAGCTTACAGTTTTAAATGTGGTGCTATGCTTTTATTTGAGGGTATTCATACATATCTGTTTTACCTTTTACAAATGAAACCAATGAATGTAGTTCTCCCATTTGAAGAATTCCTAATGATTTGGACTAATTCACTTATTGTATTAAAGCAGTCAAAAGTTTCATATTTGTTCCCATATTCCTTGCCTGCAGTGATTATATCAAACTTGTGATTCTACTAAGTTGTTGAATACATTTTTAGATTGGTTGTGTTTTGGATTATGTTTTTCCCAATAGAAACTGAATGGTGAATAATGTCCTGTCATTTTGGAGTCACTTCACTTGTATTGTCAGTAAGAATAGAAGATGTTTCTGAACACTTCTACATTCATGTGGATGCTACTATGATTATGAATAATCATTAATAAATGGTGAATGATGATGAATGAGAAAGTTACAGAGGAACAAGGATCATACCCCCTCTGTTATTGGTAATGGTGAGAGGTTAGCATTTTTAGTTGTAGCCTCTGTAACTTTCTCACTCATAACTTTTCATGATTTTTCTTAATCAAGGCATCATCAGGATTAATTTAGTAGTGTTTAGAAACATGTTATCTACTCACTTAGACAGAAGATTAATCCAGTCATCATCCACCATTCAGTTACTATTGGACAAAACATAACCCAAACACAACCAAAACAAACTGCAAATGCAACCAACGAGTTTGGGACCAAATACTAAACTTTTGACTACTTGGTCAGAATACTTATGACTTCTTCAAACGTGGGGACAAGATACATAAAATGCTTTCATTTCTAAACGGTGAAACATATGTATGAAAATACTTCAAATAAAAAGATGACATTATCACGGCTCAAGATAAGACCTAGCTGCAGACAGTTCAAAATAACAAAAGTTGATTTACAAAACGGGGCAGGCAAACAACAGGTCAAGGGCAGGCAGAGGTCATTAATCCAGGGTGGTGTAACAAGGTACAGAACGGCAGGCAGAATGGTCAAAACTGGGAAAACTAGAAAACAGGGACTAAAGCGAAACGGGAGTATGGGGAAAACCGCTGGTAAACTTGACGAGACAAGACGAACTGGCAACAGACAAACAGAGAACACAGGTATAAATACACTGGGGATAATGGGGAAGATGGGCGACACCTGGAGGGGGGTGGAGACAATCACTAAGACAGGTGAAACAGATCAGGGTGTGACAACATTATATACAGTCACCTTAAATGAAACATTTGATCTCAATTCTAAAATGCTGGAGTATAGAGCCAAATTCAAAATGTTAGATTCACTGTCAAAATAGATATGGTGTGGACTGTATACTCAATACAATCTAAATCTGATACCTCACTGTCTGTCTTTTGACTGATACTGCTTTTTAAACTGCTCTCGTCAGTCTACTCAAATATTTGTTTTTTGTTTTTCTCTCTAAAAGTAATACTTTGATAATTTGTAATTTATAATAATTATACATCCATTTAAACTCAGCAAAAAAAGAAATGTCCCTTTTTCAGGACCCTGTCTTTCAAAGATAATTCGTAAAAATCAAAATAACTTCACAAATCGTCATTGTAAAGGGTTTAAACACTGTTTCCCATGCTTGTTCAATGAACCATAAACAATTAATGAACATGCTCCTGTGGGACGGTCGTTAAGACACTAACAGCTTACAGACAGTAGGCAATTAAGGTCACAGTTATGAAAACTTAGGACACTAAAGAGGCCTTTCTACTGATTCTGAAAAACACCAAAAGAAAGATGCCTAGGGTCCCTGCTCATCTGCGTGAACGTGCCTTAGGCATGCTGCATGGAGGCATGAGGACTGCAGATGTGGCCAAGGCAATAAATTGCAATGTCCGTACTGTGAGACGCCTAAGACAGCGCTACAGGGAGACAGGACGGACAGCTGATCATCCTCGCAGTGGCAGACCACGTCTAACAACACCTGCACAGGATCAGTACATCCGAACATCACACCTGCGGGACAGGTACAGGATGGCAACAACAACTGCCTGAGTTACACCATGAATGCACAATCCCTTCATCAGTGTTCAGACTCCGCAATAGGCTGAGAGAGGCTGGACTGAGGGCTTGTAGGCCTGTTGTAAGGCAGGTCCTCACCACACATCACCGGTAACAACATCGCCTATGGGCACAAACCCACCGTCGCTGGACCAGACAGGACTGGCATAAAGTGCTCTTCACTGACGAGTCGCGGTTTTGTCTCACCAGGGGTGATGGTCGGATTTGCGTTTATCGTCGAAGGAATGAGCGTTACACCGAGGCCTGTACTCTGGAGCGGGATCGATTTGAAGGTGGAGGGTCCGTCATGGTCTGGGGCGGTGTGTCACAGCATCATCCGACTGAGCGTGTTGTCATTGCAGGCCATCTCAACGCTGTGCGTTACAGGGAAGACATCCTCCTCCCTCATGTGGTACCCTTCCTGCAGGCTCATCCTGACATGACTCTCCAGCATGACAATGCCACCAGCCATACTGCTCGTTCTGTGTGTGATTTCCTGCAAGACAGGAATGTCAGAGTTCTGCCATGGCCAGCGAAGAGCCCGGATCTCAATCCCATTGAGCACGTCTGGGACCTGTTGGATCGGAGGGTGAGGGCTAGGGCCATTCCCCCCAGAAATGTCCGGGAACTTGCAGGTGCCTTGGTGGAAGAGTGGGGTAACATCTCACATCAAGAACTGGTAAATCTGGTGCAGTCCATGAGGAATAGATGCACTGCAGTACTTAATGCAGCTGGTGGCCACACCAGATACTGATTGTTACTTTTAATTTTGACACCCCCTTTGTTCAGGGACACATTATTCAATTTCTGTTAGTCACATGTCTGTGGCACTTGTTCAGTTTATGTCTCAGTTGTTGAATCTTGTTATGTTCATACAAATATTTACACATGTTAAGTTTGCTCTAAATAAACGCAGTTGACAGTGAGAGTTTTGGCAGGTTTCAGGACACTGACATATCTGAAAATGTTGAAAAAATATACTGGCACTCTGCTTTCACAGCCAGCGAATAGCAGTGTTATTTAAACATTATTTGACTCTTTGCAGGCTGTCAGGCTGTCTACTCACAGAGGAAGGCTGTTCTTCTCTGGTCTCAGCTCTGAAGTCAAACCCCTCACACCTGAGAGAGCTGGATCTGAGTAACAATGACCTAAATGATTCAGGAGTGAAGCTTCTGTCTGCTGGACTGGATAATCCCCATTGTAAACTGGAGACTCTGAGGTCAGGATTCATGTATTTGGTGAACAAGTGATAACTGTTCACCAGATCCACATGTGTTTACCAGGCACACATAGTCCACACCATATGTGTTTGGACAGTGAAGCTTACAGTTTTACATTTGGTGCTATGCTCTAGCATTTTGGATTTGGATTTGAGATTTTGGTTTTGTTTCATATTAGGCAACAGTACAGAATGTCCCCTTTTATTTGAAGGTATTCATACATATATGTTTTACCATTTAGAATTGAGAAAGTTTTAATTAGTTGGACAAATTCACTTATAGTGTATCAAAGTAGTCATAAGTTTAGTATTTGGTCCCATATTTCTTCCCTGCAGTGATTACATCAAGCTTGTGATTCTACGAACTTGTTGAGTGCATTTGCAGTTTGTTTTGGTTGTGTTTTGGATGATGTTTTTCCTAATAGAAACTGAATGGTGAATAATGTCCTTTCATTTTGGAGTCACTTAATTTGTATTGTCAGTAAGAATAGAATATGTTTCTGAACACTTCTACATTCATGTGGATGCTACCATGATAATGAATAATCATGAATGAATCGTGAATGATGATGAATGAGAAAGTTACAGAGGAACAAGGATCATACCCCCTCTGTTATTGGTAATGGTGAGAGGTTAGCATGTTTTGTTGTAGCCTCTGTAACTTAATCATTCATAATTGTTCATGATTCATTCATGATTTTTCTTAATCATGGAATCATCAGGATTCATTTAGTAGTGTTTAGAAACATGTTATCTACTCAATTAGAAATAAATACTCAACTTTTGACTATAATACACTATAAGTGTATTGGTCAGTATACTTATGACTTCTTCAAATGGGGGGACTAGATACATAAAGTGCTTTCATTTCTAAACGGTGAAAGAGATATGAATGAAAATACCCTCAAATAAAACATTATATACTGTCACCTCATATGAAACATTTAATCTCAAATCCAAAATGCTGGAGTACAGATCCACATTTAAAATGTTAGCTTCACTGTCAAACTAGATATGGTGTGGACTGTATACTCAATACAATCTAAATCTGATACCTCACTGTCTGTCTTTTGACTGATACTTCTTTTTAAACTGCTCTCGTCAGTCTGATAAAATATTTGTACTATACATGTTTCTATCTACAAGCAATATTATGATAATTTCTAATAATGATACATTAATTTATGAATATATATGGCAGGTTTCAGGAGACTGATGTATCTGAAAATGTTGAAAAAATATACTTCCAATATTTTCACCACCAAGAAAAGCAGTGTGATTTTAAAATGATTTTACTCTTTGCAGGCTGTCACGCTGTCTAGTCACAGAGGAAGGCTGTGCTTCTCTGGTCTCAGCTCTGAAGTCAAACCCCTCACACCTGAGAGAGCTGGACCTGAGCTACAATCACCCAGGAGACTCAGGAGTCAGACTGCTCTCTGCTGGACTGGAGGATCCACACTGCAGACTGGAGAAACTCAAGTATGTAGAGGGTTTATGTCAATGTTCATATCAGACATGTTGGAGTTATCAGGCTAGTTAAGACAAATATTCTGACCACCACTTGGACTAAGTTATATGCTGAACGTGTGTGTGTGTGTGTGTGTGTGTGTGTGTGTGTGTGTGTGTGAGTGAGTTAATGTGTATCCCTCAATGACTGTCTGTTCTTCTGCTTACCTCTACAGTGTGGAACATGGTGGAGAGTACACAATGAAACCTGGACTTAGAAAATGTGAGTGTTGACTGCTGTCAAGAATATGACTAAGAATAAGTCTTAATTCAAGTGAAGTCAAAGTCAAAGACCACCATCATTACTTACTTGGTCATATTAAATATCAGCTGTAGTTCTACAGAAGCACAAATCAGGGACACCAAAGTTTACAAAGAGTTACTTTGACAATGTGTGTGTGTCTGTGTATTACATTTACATTTACGTCATTTAGCAGACCCTCTTATCCAGAGCGACTTACAAATTGGTGCATTCACCTTATGATAGCCAGTGGGACAACCACTTTACAATTATTATTATTATTATTATTTTTCTACATTTGGGGGGTTGGGGAGGGGGGTAGAATGATTACTTTTATACCATCCCAGGTATTCCTTAAAGAGGTAGGGTTTCAAGTGTCTCTGGAAGGTGGTCAGTGACTCCGCTGTCCTGGCGTCGTGGGGGAGCTTGTTCCACCATTGGGGTGCCAGAGCAGCGAACAGTTTTGACTGGGCTGAGCGGGAACTGTGCTACCGCAGAGGTAGGGGGCCAGCAGGCCAGAGGTGGATGAACGCAATGCCCTCGTTTGGGTGTAGGGATTGATCAGAGCCTGAAGGTAAGGAGGTGCCGTTCCCCTCACAGCTCCGTAGGCAAGCACCATGGTCTTGTAGCAGATGCGAGCTTCAACTGGAAGCCAGTGGAGTGTGCGGAGGAGCGGGGTGACGTGAGAGAACTTGGGAACGTTGAACACCAGACGGGCTGCAGTGTTCTGGATGAGTTGTAGGGGTTTAATGGCACAGGCAGGGAGCCCAGCCAACAGCGAGTTGCAGTAATCCAGACGGGAGATGACAAGTGCCTGGATTAGGACCTGTGCTGCTTCTTGTGTAAGGTAGGGTCGTACTCTGCGAATGTTGTAGAGCATGAACATACAGGATCGGGTCACTGCTTTGATGTTAGCGGAGAACGACAGGGTGTTGTCCAGGGTCACGCCAAGGTTCTTT
Organism: Coregonus clupeaformis; assembly: GCF_020615455.1. Classification (NCBI taxonomy): domain Eukaryota; kingdom Metazoa; phylum Chordata; class Actinopteri; order Salmoniformes; family Salmonidae; genus Coregonus; species Coregonus clupeaformis. The sequence continues at coordinate 1,228,045 of NW_025533472.1, forward strand.
GCACTCTGGGAGGAGGACACAACGGAGTTGTCAACCGTGATGGCGATATCATGGAATGGGCAGTCCTTCCTCGAGAGGAAGAGCAGCTCCGTCTTGCCGAGGTTCAGCTTGAGGTGGTGATCCGACATCCACACTGATATGTCTGCCAGACATGCAGAGATGCGATTCGTCACCTGGTTATCAGAAGGGGGAAAGGAGAAAATTAATTGTGTGTCGTCTGCGTAACAATGATAGGAGAGACCATGTGAGGATATGACAGAGCCAAGTGACTTGGTGTATAGGTAGAATAGGAGAGGGCCTAGAACTGAGCCCTGCGGGACACCAGTGGTGAGAGCATGTGGTGCGGAGACAGATTCTCGCCACGCCACCTGGTAGGAGCAATCTGTCAGGTAGGACGCAATCCAAGAGTGAGCCGCGCCGGAGATGCCCAACTCGGAGAGGGTGGAGAGGAGGTCTAGAAGGATGAGAGCAGAGAGAGAGTTAGCTTTAGCAGTGCGGAGAGCCTCCGTGACACAGAGAAGAGCAGTCTCAGTTGAATGACCAGTCTTGAAACCTGACTGGTTTGGATCAAGAAGGTAATTCTGAGAGAGATGGCAGGAGAGTTGGCTATAGATGGCACGTTCAAGAGTTTTGGAGAGAAAAGAAAGAAGGGATACTGGTCTGTAGTTGTTGACATCGGAGGGATCGAGTGTAGGATTTTTGAGGAGGGGTGCAACTCTCGCTCTCTTGAAGATGGAAGGGACATAGCCAGCGGACAAGGATGAGTTGATGAGCGAGGTGAGGTAAGGGAGAAGGTCTCCGGAAATGGTCTGGAGAAGAGAGGAGGGCATAGGGTCAAGCAGGCAGGTTGTTGGGCGGCCGGCCGTCACAAGTCGCACAATTTCATCTGGAGAGAGAGGGGATAAAGAAGTCAAAGCATAGGGTAGGGCAGTGTGAGCAGGACCAGCGGTGTCATTTGACTTAATAAATGAGGATCGGATGTCGTCAACCTTCTTTTCAAAATGGTTGATGAAGTCATCCACAGAGAGGGAGGAGGGAGGGGGAGGGGAAGGATGATTCAGCAGGGAGGAGAAGGTGGCAAAGAGCTTCCTAGGGTTAGAGGCAGAGGCTTGAAATGTAGAGTGGTAGAAAGTGGCTTTAGCAGCAGAAACGGAGGAAGAGAATGTAGAGAGGAGGGAGTGGAAAGATGCCAGGTCCGCAGGGAGTCTAGTAGCGTTGGAGGAGAGCGAGAGAGAAAAGGATACAAAGTAGTGGTCAGAGACTTGGAGGGGAGTTGTTGTGAGATTAGTAGAAGAACAGCATCTAGTAAAGATTGTGAGTAGGGGGGGACGGTGAGAGGGTGAGGTCAAAAGAGGAAAGGAGTGGAAAGAAGGTGGCAGAGAGAAATTAGTCAAAGGCAGACGTAGGGAGGTTAAAGTCACACAGAACTGTGAGGGATGAGCCATCCTCAGGAAAGGAACTTATCAAGGCGTTAAGCTCATTGATGAACTCTCCAAGGGAACTTGGAGGGTGATTAATGACAAGGATGTTAAGCTTGAATGTGCTTGTGACTGTAACAGCATGGAATTCAAATGAGGAGATAGACAGATGGGTCAGGGGGAAAAGAGAGAATGTCCACTTGGGAGAGATGAGGATTCCTGTATCACCGCCGCGCTGACCAGATGCTCTCGGGGTATGCGAGAACACATGATCAGATGAGGAAAGAGCAGTAGGAGTAGCAGTGTTTTCTGTGGTAATCCATGTTTCCGTCAGCGCCAAGAGGTCGAGGGACTGGAGGGTGGCATAGGCTGAGATGAACTCTGCCTTGTTGGCCGCAGAACGGCAGTTCCAGAGGCTACCGGAGACCTGGAACTCCACGTGGGTCGCGCGTGCAGGGACCACCAGATTAGAGTGGTAGCAGCCACGCCTTGTGAAGCGTTTGTATGGCCTGTGAGGAGAGGAGAGAACAGGGATAGACAGAGACATAGTTGACAGGCTACAGAAAAGGCTACAATAATGCAAAGGAGATCGGAATGAAATTAATTAAACATCTGGGAAAGCTAGAGAGCAGGGCCTCCCTCACGTTTCACTGAAACACTCAAATATAACTCTCCCAACTTCCACTTTAGAGATTATAATTGTTGTAAACTACAGCGGTTTAATGTTTTCTAGGAATAGACTAACTTAGTTTATTCATCTAGCTAACTTGGTACAGTATTCTAACATGAAACCGCCCAGGGCACCGTATCCTATGACGCCATATCTGACTAGCATGCTAGCTTCCAATAACACGGTTTAGCACCAATACTCAGTTACAACAGACTACCAATAGTGTGTTAACACGCTAAACAGATCATTCGTGTCCGTGTCTAACGTTGTGTAAGGTTTTGGGTTAGTTTTAACAGTTTGAGTGAGTAAGTCGTCAACTTATTCAGCCAGTTAGTTAGCTAGCTAGAATAGTTAGCATATTAGCTAGCCATTACGCTCTGTCAGCGAACAAACCCCTCCCCCCACAGTATTAAACACAGAGAGCCAAGCTAACGTTAACTAGTCACCCATGTCTTGAACTCCTTTTGAAAGACTCTGGTTACCAGTATGTAAAGATAAAAAATAAATATAGGTTATACCCTTAGTAGCTACTGATAGCTAGTTAAGTGTAGAGCTAGCTACTGAATCGATTTAGCCAGTTCGCGTCTGTCCCAACTGAGAGAAAGCGTCTCCAAATATTACAGCTAGGTCGTTCCAGCTGTTGTTGAGTTAGCTATCCAGGTAGCAACAAGCTAGCTACATTTCGAGTACAGTAGCTACTAACTACCTAACGTTAACGTTTCAGATAATGAGGTTGGAAAAACAGCTGAATGGTAGGTAGCTAGCTAGCATAATTACAGGTACTCTTACGCGTGAAATAACATTGGAAACAACTATCCACAGTTGCTAATAGTTACCAGTAGCTACCCGCTAGCTAGCTAGTTTTATTGGTCCAGGTAGTGGGTTAGCTAGCCTCGTGCTTCACCGGGCTCAGCCGAATGCAATACTAACCTACAATAGCTACCTAGATAAACTATCTACAATACCTAACTACAATAATTACAGGTACTCTTAGGCGTGAAATAACATTGGAAACAACTATCCACAGTTGCTAATAGTTACCAGTAGCTACCCGCTAGCTAGCTAGCTTTATTGGTCCAGGTAGTGGGTTAGCTAGCCTCGTGCTTCACCAGGCTCAGCCGAATACAATACAAGAACTACCTGGATAAACTACCTACAATTCCTAACTACAATTCCCAACTACTACCTACCTACAATCTAAATGCATGGTTTAAGCTTTACTTTACTCGACACCATGTACAGTGGGGAGAACAAGTATTTGATACACTGCAGATTTTGCAGGTTTTCCTACTTACAAAGCATGTAGAGGTCTGTAATTTGTATCATAGGTTCACTTCAACTGTGAGAGACGGAATCTAAAACAAAAATCCAGAAAATCACATTGTATGATTTTTAAGTAAATCATTTGCATTTTATTGCATGACATAAGTATTTGATACATCAGAAAAGCAGAACTTAATATTTGGTAGAGAAACCTTTGTTTGCAATTACAGAGATCATACATTTCCTGTAGGTCTTGACCAGGATTGCACACACTGCAGCAAGGATTTTGGCCCACTCCTCCATACAGACCTTCTGCAGATCCTTCAGGTTTCAGGGCTGTCGCTGGGCAATACGGACTTTCAGCTCCCTCCAAAGATGTTCTATTGGGTTCAGGTCTGCAGACTGGCTAGGCCACTCCAGGACCTTGAGATGCTTCTTACGGAGCCACTCCTTAGTTGCCCTGGCTGTGTTTCGGGTCATTGTCATGCTGGAAGACCCAGCCACGACCCATCTTCAATGCTCTTACTGAGGGAAGGAGGTTGTTGGCCAAGATCTCGCGATACATGGCCCCATCCATCCTCCCCTCAATACGGTGCAGTCGTCCTGTCCCCTTTGCAGAAAAGCATCCCCAAACCATGATGTTTCCACCTCCATGATTCACGGTTGGGATGGTGTTCTTGGGGTTGTACTCATCCTTCTTCTTCCTCCAAACACGGCGAGTGGAGTTTAGACCAAAAAGCTCTATTTTTGTCTCATCAGACCACATGACTTTCTCCCATTCCTCCTCTGGATCATCCAGATGGTCATTGTCAAACTTCAGACGGGCCTGGACATGCGCTGGCTTGACCAGGGGGACCTTGCGTGCGCTGCAGGATTTTAATCCATGACGGCGTAGTGTGTTACTAATGGTTTTCTTTGAGACTGTGGTCCCAGCTCTCTTCAGGTCATTGACCAGGTCCTGCCGTGTAGTTCTGGGCTGATCCCTCACCTTCCTCATGATCATTGATGCCCCCCGAGGTGAGATCTTGCATGGAGCCCCAGGCCGAGCATGATTGACCGTCATCTTGAACTTCTTCCATTTACTAATAATTGTGCCAAGAGTTGTTGCCTTCTCACCAAGCTGCTTGCCTATTGTCCTATAGCCCATCCCAGCCTTGTGCAGGTCTACCATTTTATCCCTGATGTCCTTACACAGCTCTCTGGTCTTGGCCATTGTGGAGAGGTTGGAGTCTGTTTGATTGAGTGTGTGGACAGGTGTCTTTTATACAGGTAACGAGTTCAAACAGGTGCAGTTAATACATGTAATGAGTGGAGAACAGGAGGGCTTCTTAAAGAAAAACTAACAGGTCTGTGAGAGCCGGAATTCTTACTGGTTGGTATGTGATCAAATACTTATGTCATGCAATAAAATGCAAATTATTTACTTAAAAATCATACAATGTGATTTTCTGGATTTTTGTTTTAGATTCCGTCTCTCACAGTTTAAGTGTACCTATGATAAAAATGACAGACCTCTACATGCTTTGTAAGTAGGAAAACCTGCAAAATCGGCAGTGTATCAAATACTTGTTCTCCCCACTGTAAAGAAGAAGCCAAGCTAACCTCCCGCTTAGAGAAACACAACCTCACCCCATCACGTCCCCCCAGCTTGTGTAGGTGTGTTCGTTTACATTAGAAACGTGTGTGTGTGTTCATGTACAGTGAGGGAAAAAAGTATTTGATCCCCTGCTGATTTTGTACGTTTGCCCACTGACAAAGAAATGATCAGTCTATAATTTTAATGGTAGGTTTATTTGAACAGTGAGTGACAGAATAACAACAAAAAAATCCAGAAAAATGCATGTAAAAAATGTTATAAATTGATTTGCATTTTAATGAGGGAAATAAGTATTTGACCCCCTCTCAATCAGAAAGATTTCTGGCTCCCAGGTGTCTTTTATACAGGTAACAAGCTGAGATTAGGAGCACACTCTTAAAGGGAGTGCTCCTAATCTCAGCTTGTTTCCTGTATAAAAGACACCTGTCCACAGAAGCAATCAATCAATCAGATTCCAAACTCTCCACCATGGCCAAGACCAAAGAGCTCTCCAAGGATGTCAGGGACACGATTGTAGACCTACACAAGGCTGGAATGGGCTACAAGACCATCGCCAAGCAGCTTGGTGAGAAGGTGACAACAGTTGATGTGATTATTCGCAAATGGAAGAAACACAAAAGAACTATCAATCTCCCTCGGCCTGGGGCTCCATGCAAGATCTCACCTCGTGGAGTTGCAATGATCATGAGAACGGTGAGGAATCAGCCCAGAACTACACGGGAGGATCTTGACAATGATCTCAAGGTAGCTGTTTTTCTGCTAAGGGGACAGGGCAACTTCACTGCATCAAAGGGACGATGGACGGGGCCATGTATCGTCAAATCTTGGGTGAGAACCTCCTTCCCTCAGCCAGGGCATTGAAAATGGGTCGTGGACGGGTATTCCAGCATGACACTGACCCAAAACACATGGCAACAAAGGAGTGGCTCAAGAAGAAGCACATTAAGGTCCTGGAGTGGCCTAGCCAGTCTCCAGACCTTAATCCCACAGAAAATCTGTGGAGGGAGCTGAAGGTTCGAGTTGCCAAACGTCAGCCTCGAAACCTTAATGACTTGGAGAAGATCTGCAAAGAGGAGTGGGACAAAATCCCTCCTGAGATGTGTGCAAACCTGGTGGCCAACTACAAGAAACGTCCGACCTCTGTGATTTCCAGCAAGGGTTTTGCCACCAAGTACTATGTCATGTTTTGCAGAGGGGTCAAATACTTATTTCCCTCATTAAAATGCAAATCAATTTATAACATTTTTGACATGAGTTTTTCTGGATTTTTTTGTTGTTATTCTGTCTCTCACTGTTCAAATAAACCTACCATTAAAATTATAGACTAATCATTTCTTTGTCAGTGGGCAAACGTACAAAATCAGCAGGGGATCAAATACTTTTTTCCCTCACTGTATGCATGTGTGAGTGTGTGTGTGTGAGTGTGTGTGTGTGTGTGTGTGTAATTAATGGGAATACGTGTGTTTTATATTAACATACAGTATACCATATGATCATTGAACAAGTCTCAAGTTACCTTAACTTCTCCTTTTGATACCTAGAAACATCTACATTAAATGAATTAGTGAAAAGTGAGTTAACATTCTAATGTGAATGATGATGATTTCTAATTTTGTGTCTGGTTTCATCCATCAGATGTCTGTGATCTCACACTGGACCCAAACACAGCAAACAGACTTGTCTCTCTGTCTGAGGAGAACAGAAAGGTGACACGTAGGAAAGAGGAGCAGCCGTATCCTGATCACCCAGAGAGATTTGAGGACAGGGAACAGGTGCTGTGTAGAGAGGGTCTGACTGGGCGCTGTTACTGGGAGGTAGAGTGGAGCGGGAGTGTGGCTGTTATAGGAGTGACATATAAAGGAATCAGCAGGAGAGGAGGGGGTAATGACTGTGTGATTGGATTCAATGACAAGTCCTGGAGTCTGTACTGCTCTGACAACAGTTACAGAGCCAGGCACAATAATAATCTGACTACCATAGACGTCCCCTCCTCCAGCTCCCACAGAGTAGGAGTGTATCTGGACTGGCCAGCCGGCACTCTGTCCTTCTACAGAGTCTCCTCTGACACACTGACCCACCTGTACACATTCCACACCACATTCACTGAGCCCCTCTATCCAGGGTTTAATGTTTGGGTTGATGCCTCAGTGTCCCTGTGTCAGGTGGTCCCTGTGTCAAACACAACATGATGTTTCACTCTAATCATGTGTTTTATGTTTGATTAGAATATGGCATTTAAATACACAGAGTAACACACCAGTTTGGGCCAGTTTATTCCTGTAAATAATAACCATGGTAACTCTGTGTCTGTCTCTTTCCGTGATCCTGCGCCCTTTGAGAAGGGTTCAGATGCACCACACACACACACTGGACACACACACACAGGACACACACACGTCCGTGTTTATACTACCTACTGGGGACACCTGTTCTGGAACCACAGTCCCATCTGCGACAATAACTGTTTAGGGCAAAAGGGCAAGATGGATTCTAATGTAGATACGTTTGTATTGGTAGAACCGTCTGGCCTTTCAGCATATAAATACCTGCTAGAGATCGTTGTCGGGGATCCTCTTTAGCAAGGTGGTCAAACATAAGAACCCAGACTTGATTAATAGCATCAACTATTGTAAAGCATGAATTGATGGATATACACTGCTCAAAAAAATAAAGGGAACACTTAAACAACACATCCTAGATCTGAATGAATGAAATAATCTTATTAAATACTTTTTTCTTTACATAGTTAAATGTGCTGACAACAGAATCACACAAAAATTATCAATGGAAATAAAATTTATCAACCCATGGAGGTCTGGATTTGGAGTCACCCTCAAAATGAAAGTGGAAAACCACACTACAGGCTGATCAAACTTTGATGTAATGTCCTTAAAACAAGTCAAAATGAGGTTCAGTAGTGTGTGTGGCCTCCTCGTGCCTGTATGACCTCCCTACAACGCCTGGGCATGCTCCTGATGAGGTGGCGGATGGTCTCCTGAGGGATCTCCTCCCAGACCTGGACTGAAGCATCCGCCAACTCCTGGACAGTCTGTGGTGCAACGTGGCGTTGGTGGATGGAGCGAGACATGTGTTCAATTGGATTCAGGTCTGGGGAACGGGCGGGCCAGTCCATAGCATCAATGCCTTCCTCTTGCAGGAACTGCTGACACACTCCAGCCACATGAGGTCTAGCATTGTCTTGCATTAGGAGGAACCCAGGGCCAACCGCACCAGCATATGGTCTCACAAGGGGGTCTGAGGATCTCATCTCGGTACCTAATGGCAGTCAGGCTACCTCTAGTGAGCACATGGAGGGCTGTGCGGCCCCCAAAGAAATGCCACCCCACACCATGACTGACCCACCGCCAAACCGGTCATGCTGGATGATGTTGCAGGCAGCAGAACGTTCTCCACGGGCGTCTCCAGACTCTGTCACGTCTGTCACATGTGCTCAGTGTGAACCTGCTTTAATCTGTGAAGAGCACAGGGCGCCAGTGGCGAATTTGCCAATCTTGGTGTTCTCTGGCAAATGCCAAACGTCCTGCACGGTGTTGGGCTGTAAGCACAACCCCCACCTGTGGACGTCGGGCCCTCATACCACCCTCATGGAGTCTGTTTCTGACCGTTTGAGCAGACACATGCACATTTGTGGCCTGCTGGAGGTCATTTTGCAGGGCTCTGGCAGTGCTCCTCCTGCTCCTCCTTGCACAAAGGCGGCGGTAGCGGTCCTGCTGCTGGGTTGTTGCCCTCCTACGGCCTCCTCCACGTCTCCTGATTTACTGGCCTGTCTCCTGGTAGCGCCTCCATGCTCTGGACACTACGCTGACAGACACAGCAAACCTTCTTGCCACAGCTCGCATTGATGTGCCATCCTGGATGAGCTGCACTACCTGAGCCACTCGTGTGGGTTGTAGACTCCGTCTCATGCTACCACTAGAGTGAAAGCACCGCCAGCATTCAAAAGTGACCAAAACATCAGCCAGGAAGCATAGGAACTGAGAAGTGGTCTGTGGTCACCACCTGCAGAACCACTTCTTTATTGGGGGTGCTAATTGCCTATAATTTCCACCTGTTGTCTATTCCATTTGCACAACAGCAAGTGAAATGTATTGTCAATCAGTGTTGCTTCCTAAGTGGACAGTTTGATTTCACAGAAGTGTGATTGACTTGGAGTTACATTGTGTTGTTTAAGTGTTCCCTTTATTTTTTGGGGCAGTGTATATCAGTAAAAAAAATAACAATAGTTATTTGTTCAGAGAGTCAAGGATATGTTTTGTATAATTCTACAAAGTCCTAGAAAAAATGTAGGCCTTTCGTACAGTGAGTATCTATATCCACCATCATCAGTACAAATGACTCCAGTGCTTTTACCATTCCCCTACAGTGAGTTACTGTCACGATCGTGTTGACGAGAAGGAGTAGACCAAGGCGCAGCGTGTGCAACGAACATGACTTTAATAGTAAAGCACAAAATACAAAACAAAACACGATCGAGAAGTCCACAGTAACACTGACTGAACACGGAACAAAAACCCACAAACACAAGGTGAACACAGACAGTTTAAATATGGCTCCCAATCAGAGATAACGAGCCGACAGCTGACACTCGTTACCTCCGATTGGGAGTCACTTGACCAAACAAGGAAAACACAACCAATGACAACCCAACCACACAAAACACAACCAAACGAACACACCCTGGCTCAAAATACAAAGTCCCGGAGCCAGAGCGTGACAGTACCCCCTAAAGGCGCGGACTGCGACCGCGCCTCAAAACCCCAAACAGGGGAGGGCTGGGTGGGCATTACTCCTCGGAGGCGGCTCCGGCTCGGGCTTGACCACCACCCTTCTTCAATCCCCCGTAGCGCCCCGGTCCGATCTGACCCAGCTGGTAGGATCTGGACTGACGACGCGCACCCCTGGCTTGGCGCGTGAGGCAGGAACGGACCGGACCTGGCTGACGATACGCACCCTAGGCTTGATGCGTGGAGCCGGAACGGGCCTCACCAGGCTGACGACTCGCATCCCTGGCTTGGTGCGAGTAGCAGGAATGGGCTGGATCAGGCTGACGGCTCGCACCCTTGGCTTGGTGCGAGTAGCAGGGACGAGCTGAACCAGGCTGACGACTCGCACCCTTGGCTTGGTGCGAGTAGCAGGAACGGGCTGGACCAGGCCGACGACTCGTACCCTGGCTTGGTGCGAGTAGCAGGAACGGGCTGGACCAGGCTGACGACTCGCACCCTTGGCTTGGTGCGAGTAGCAGGAACGGGCTGGACCAGGCTGACGACTCGCACCCTTGGCTTGGTGCGGGTAGCAGGAACGGGCTGGACCAGGCTGACGACTCGCACCCTTGGCTTGGTGCGAGTAGCAGGAACAGGCTGGACCAGGCTGACGACTCGCACCCTTGGCTTGGTGCGAGTAGCAGGAACAGGCCGGGCTGGGCTGGCAACGCACACCGTAGGCTTTGTGCGTAGAGCAGGAACAGGCCGGGCTGGGCTGGCGACGCACACCGTAGGCTTTGTGCGTAGAGCAGGGACAGGCCGGGCTGGGCTGGCAACGCACCCCGTAGGCTTGGTGCGTGGAGCAGGGACAGGCCGGGCTGTGCTGGCAACGCACACCGTAGGCTTTGTGCGTAGAGCAGGAACAGGCCGGGTTGGGCTGGCGACGCACACCGTAGGCTTTGTGCGTAGAGCAGGGACAGGCCGGGCTGGGCTGGCAACGCACCCCGTAGGCTTGGTGCGTGGAGCAGGGATAGGCCGGGCTGGGCTGGCAACGCACCCCGTAGGCTTGGTGCGTGGAGCAGGGATAGGCCGGGCTGGGCTGGCGACGCGCACCATTAACTTAGTGCGTGGAGCAGGGACAGGCCGGGCTGGGCTGGCAACGCACCCCGTAGGCTTGGTGCGTGGAGCAGGGATAGGCCGGGCTGGGCTGGCGACGCGCACCATTAACTTAGTGCGTGGAGCAGGGACATGCCGGGCTGGGCTGGCGACGCACCCCGTAGGTTTGGTGCGTGGAGCAGGAACAGGCTGGACCAGGCTGACGACTCGCATCTCTGGTTTGGTGCGAGTAGCAGGAACGGGCTGGACCAGGCTGACGACTCGCACCGTAGGTTTGGTGCGAGTGGCAGGAACAGGCCGGGTCGGGCTGGCGATGCGCACCGTACACTTAGTGCGGGAAGCAGGAACGAGCCGGGCCGGGCTGGCGACTTGCACCGTACACTTAGTGCGGGAAGCAGGAACGGGCCGGACCGGACTGGTGACGCACACCACTTGCTTGGTGTGAGGAGCGGGACTGGGTTTCATCATAACCCTCTGCTCCCTCAGCTGCCTACCGAGTTCCTCTCGCCGTGCCTCATTTATCACCCTTTCCCTAATCGCCTTTAATAGCTCCATCCTCTGCAACATTAACTCCTGCTCCCTCTTCGCCAGTAGCTCCCTTAACCTGGTGGCCTCCTCACCTAATCGCCCAATACGCCCTGTGGCAGCCTCCTGCTGCCCAGTCGCCCATGCCGTGTGCCCCCCCCTAAAAAATTATTTGGGGTGCCTCTCGTCCGTCCAACGATGGCACTGCTGACGCCGCTGCTCCTCTCTTGTCCAGTCTGCCTGCTCCTGGACACGCTGCTTGGTCCTTTTAAGGTGGGTTTTTCTGTCACGATCGTGTTGACGAGAAGGAGTAGACCAAGGCGCAGCGTGTGCAACGAACATGACTTTAATAGTAAAGCACAAAATACAAAACAAAACACGATCGAGAAGTCCACAGTAACACTGACTGAACACGGAACAAAAACCCACAAACACAAGGTGAACACAGACAGTTTAAATATGGCTCCCAATCAGAGATAACAAGCCGACAGCTGACACTCGTTACCTCCGATTGGGAGTCACTTGACCAAACAAGGAAAACACAACCAATGACAACCCAACCACACAAAACACAACCAAACGAACACACCCTGGCTCAAAATACAAAGTCCCGGAGCCAGAGCGTGACAGTTACTATAGCCAGCCGTGATGTCAGAGTTTTCAGTTCAACTGAAAGCTAACTTTGCAACAAGATTTGATGAGTTTAGTATCACAAAGGTGATGCATTTTTTAATGTTTATTATTATTATTATTATTATTATTTCTTTCTTTCTTTTGTTAGGGGGTAGATCAGCTTTAATAATGCAGATAGATTGTAACTTCCATCAATGTAATTGTCTGCATCACTTCCAATCCCCCATATATTTTTTTTCTTGCAAATATATATATATATATATACACACACACATACAGTTGAAGTCAGAAGTTTACATACACCTTAGCCAAATCCATTTAAACAGTTTTTCACAATTCCTGACATTTAATCCTAGTACAAATTCCCGGTCTTAGGTCAGTTAGGATCACCACCTTATTTTAAGAACGTGAAATGTCAGAATAATAGTAGAGAGAATGATTTATTTCAGCTTTTATTTCTTTCATCATGTTTCCAGTGGGGCAGAACTGAAAAAAGCGTGTGCGAGCAAGGAGGCCTACAAACTTGACTCAGTTACACCAGCTCTGTCAGGAGGAATGAGCCAAAATTCACCCAACTTATTGTGGGAAGCTTGTGGAAGGCTACCCGAAACGTTTGACCCAAGTTAAACAATTTAAAGGGAACGCTACCAAATACTAATTTAGTGTATTGTGGGAAGCTTGTGGAAGGCTACACTCAATTAGTATTTGGTAGCATTCCCTTTAAATTGTTTAACTTGAGTCAAACGTTTCGGATAGCCTTAGTAACTGAGTCAGGTTTGTAGGCCTCCTTGCTCGCACACGCTATTTTCTATAGGATTGAGGTCAGGGCTTTCTGATGGCCACTCCAATACCTTGACTTTGTTGTCCTTAAGCCATTTTGCCACAACTTTGGAAGTATGCTTGGTGTCCATTTGGAAGACCCATTTGCGACCAAGCTTTAACTTCCTGACTGATGTCTTGAGATGTTGCTTCAATATATCCACATAATTTCCTTCCTCATGATGCCATCTATTTTGTGAAGTGCACCTGTCCCTCCTGCAGCAAAGCACCCCCACAGCATGAGACTGCCACCCCAGTGCTTCACGGTTGGGATGGTGTTCTTTGGCTTGCAAGTACTCCCCCCCCTTTCCTCAAAACATAGCGATGGTCATTATGGCCAAACAGTTCTATTTTTGTTTCATCAGACCAGAGGACATTTCTCCACAAAGTACGATCCATGTCCCCATGTGCAGTTGCAAACTGTAGTCTGGCTTTTTTATGGCAGTTTTGGAGCAGTGGCTTCTTCCTTGCTGAGCGGCCTTTCAGGTTATGTCGATATAGGACTCGTTTTACTGTGGATATAGATACTTTTGTACCTGTTTCCTCCAGCATCTTCACAAGGTCCTTTGCTGTTGTTCTGGGATTGATTTGCACTTTTCCCACCAAAGTATGTTAATCTCTAGGAGACAGAACGCGTCTCCTTCCTGAGCGGTATGACGGCTGCGTGGTCCCATGGTGTTTATACTTGCGTACTATTGTTTGTACAGATGAACGTGGTACCTTCAGGCATTTGGAAATTGATCCCAAGGATGAACCAGACTTGTGGTGGTCTAAAAAAAAATCAGAGGTCTTTTGATTTTCCCATGATGTCAAGCAAAGAGGCACTGAGTTTGAAGGTAGGCCTTGAAATACATCCACAGGTACACCTCCAATTGACTCAAATTATGTCAATTAGCCTATCAGAATCTTCTAAAGCCATGACATAATTTTCTGGAATTCTCCAAGCTGTTTAAAGGCACAGTCAATTTAGTGTATGTAAACTTCTGACCCACTGGAATTGTGATACAGTGATTATAAGTGAAATAATCTTTCTCTAATCAATTGTTGGAAAAATTACTTGTGTCAAGCACAAAGTAGATGTCCTAACCGACTTGCCAAAAACTATAGTTTGTTAAGAAGAAATTTGTGGAGTGGTTGAAAAACAAGTTTTAATTACTCCAACCTATGTGTATGTAAACTTCCGACTTCAACTATATATACATACAGTGGGGAAAAAAAGTATTTAGTCAGCCACCAATTGTGCAAGTTCTCCCACTTAAAAAGATGAGAGAGGCCTGTCATTTTCATCATAGGTACACGTCAACTATGACAGACAAAATTAGAAAAAAAAATCCAGAAAATCACATTGTAGGATTTTTAATGAATTTATTGGCATATGATGGTGGAAAATAAGTATTTGGTCAATAACAAAAGTTTCTCAATACTTTGTTATATACCCTTTGTTGGCAATGACACAGGTCAAACGTTTTCTGTAAGTCTTCACAAGGTTTTCACACACTGTTGCTGGTATTTTGGCCCATTCCTCCATGCAGATCTCCTCTAGAGCAGTGATGTTTTGGGGCTGTCGCTGGGCAACACAGACTTTCAACTCCCTCCAAAGATTTTCTATGGGGTTGAGATCTGGAGACTGGCTAGGCCACTCCAGGACCTTGAAATGCTTCTTACGAAGCCACTCCTTCGTTGCCCGGGCGGTGTGTTTGGGATCATTGTCATGCTGAAAGACCCAGCCACGTTTCATCTTCAATGCCCTTGCTGACGGAAGGAGGGTTTCACTCAAAATCTCACGATACATGGCCCCATTCATTCTTTCCTTTACACGGATCAGTCGTCCTGGTCCCTTTGCAGAAAAACAGACCCAAAGCATGATGTTTCCAACCCCATGCTTCACAGTAGGTATGGTGTTCTTTGGATGCAACTCAGCATTCTTTGTCCTCCAAACATGACGAGTTGAGTTTTTACCAAAAAGTTATATTTTGGTTTCATCTGACCATATGACATTCTCCCAATCCTCTTCTGGATCATCCAAATGCACTTCAGACGGGCCTGGACATGTACTGGCTTAAGCAGGGGGACACGTCTCGCACTACAGGATTTGAGTCCCTGGCGGCGTAGTGTGTTACTGATGGTTGGCTTTGTTACTTTGGTCCCAGCTCTCAGCAGGTCATTCACTAGGTCCCCCCGTGTGGTTCTGGGATTTTTGCTCACCGTTCTTGTGATCATTTTGACCCCACGGGGTGAGATCTTGCATGGAGCCCCAGATCGAGGGAGATTATCAGTGGTCTTGTATGTCTTCCATTTCCTAATAATTGCTCCCACAGTTGATTTCTTCAAACCAAGCTGCTTACCTGTTGCAGATTCAGTCTTCCCAGCCTGGTGCAGGTCTACAATTTTGTTTTTGGTGTCCTTTGAAAGCTCTTTGGTCTTGGCCATTGTGAAGTTTGGAGTGTGACTGTTTGAGGTTGTGGACAGGTGTCTTTTATACTGATAACAAGTTCAAACAGGTGCCATTAATACAGGTAACGAGTGGAGGACAGAGGAGCCTCTTAAAGAAGAAGTTACAGGTCTGTGAGAGCCAGAAATCTTGCTTGTTTGTAGGTGACCAAATACTTATTTTCCACCATAATTTGCAAATAAATTCATTAAAAATCCTACAATGGGATTTTCTGGATTTTTTTTCTCAATTTGTCTGTCATAGTTGACGTGTACCTATGATGAAAATTACAGGCCTCTCTCATCTTTTTAAGTGGGAGAACTTGCACAATTGGTGGCTGACTAAATACTTTTTTGCCCCACTGTATATACATATATACACACATATACATACATATATATATATACACACATATACATATACATACATATATATATATATATATATATATATACATACATACATACATACATACATACACATCCTTTTTAGAAATATATTTCCCTTTATTACTTTCCAACCCCACCATCCTTTCCCTAATTGGAGTAAACTAGTGAACAACAAGGTTTAGGCCTCTACTTCCAGCTTATACAGTCAATTTTACAATAATTCTATTTTGTTTGTGTTTACTCCTGAACTTCCTCTACCCTCAACCTCTCTGATCATTTTCATGATGTCCATCCGGTTTGCTTCTATATGCCATATATTTCTAACTGTGCTCTTTCACAAAAGCTCTCAACCTATAACCTATATACTTGTTATGCTTATTATGGACACAGTATGCTTACATTATTAGTTATCTTGTTGTTATTGCTTGTTGTTAGTTGTTATTAGTCCCATCCTTAAACTCCATTCAACACTACCCATCTATCTCTTAACACCATCCATATTGGATTTCTATTTGCCATATATGTTTCAACTGTACTGTGATGTTTTACAAAAGTTCTGAACCTTTCTATTCTCATTGTTTCTACAGATTGTAAATTGAAAATAAACATTTTTGCTAAAAGTATTATTATATTATTGATCGATTGACTATGACTTTTCAGATCACCCAGTAATGCTATCTGCAGGGTTAGCTCCAGGTAAATATTGCAATCCTTCAGCCATTCCTGGACCAGTGTCCAAAAACAAGCTACAAATGGACAGTACCAAAACAAATGATCTAATGATTCTGTGTCTTCGCAGCAAAATCTGCAGAGCTGGGAAGATTGTATCCCCCATATAAATAACATTCTATTGGTTCCAAGAATTTAATATAATAATTTAAATAGAACAATTCTAAGTTTTGCGTATCAGTTCATAAACACTATGCCATTGAATTGGTACGTCAAAAATCTCTTCCCAACTATTTTGCAATCTATATGGGACGGCTGTCAATCTTTTGGTCCTTAAATGAAACTGGTATACTTTTTTATTTATCACAGTTTTCTTTAACCAATTATGTTCTTTAATGCAAGGCCGACAGACAAGTTCCTTACTTTTTCCCCCTTCCACTTTCCTCTTCCATTTTTGTGGTAACGCTGCAATTATTTGGTTGTAAATTTGGGTAGAGCAGACATTTCCATATGTTTTTGTTAGCTGCATGTGTGGTGATGCAGTTTGTTAGGGATCCTTTCTATACTGATGCGGCGGGGGAGACTCCTCTGTGGAAGCCGAGGTGCCGATGTCACATGACAAGGGTTCCCTCTACCTAGAGATCGTAGACGTGCAAGGATCTTATCTGAGGCAGGCGCTTCAGTCTGTGGGCTGCGCAAAGTTTTGGACTGAGCATATTATTGCAGAAAAATTCCCAAACAGACACGAGTAAATCAAGCTTCTCTCATATGAAAACGAACACTGTTCCTCCCTGTCAAATGGGAATCACTGCGGGTTGCCCTGATTACCTGCCAAACTTTTCTGCTCTCTCCAAATCTTAAAAGTGCAATTTCTTCCATTTGAAGGCAAATACTTGTGTGTTTCTTATGTTAAAAATAAATGGTGTAAGACAGGAAAGAATGAAATGAAATAAATATAGAACGGAATGTGATGCTGCTCAGTTGAAATATGCATAAAAGGTTTCCTATGTGTAAATGAAGACTAAAGATAAAGCTATGGATGTAGAATGTAATGCAGGTCAACTGTGTTAGAAGTTATTCCCTGTCTTACACTATTTACTTTTAACATAAGAAACACACAAGTGTTTCCCTTCAAATGGAAGAAATTGCACTTTCACTAAATATACAGTTAAATAACGCTGACTGACACCCAATAGCTTCAGGATGCTATATCCAGTTAAATAACGCTGACTGACACCCAATAGCTTCAGGATGCTGAGCACTAATGCTAGCTTATTAGAAGTCTATGATCGTCTTGTCTGTTCCATCTCCCCTCTCCCTCCCCCCTCTCAGCAGGTTTGACCCATCCCCTCTCCCCCTCCCTCCCTCCCTCCCTCCCTCCCTCCCTCCCCCTTTCCCTCCCCCCTCTCAGCAGGTTTGACCCATCCCTCCCTCCCTCCCTTCCCCCCTCCCTCCCTCCCTCCCTCCCTCCCTCCCTTCCCCCCTCCCTCCCTCCCTCCCTCCCTCCCCCCTCTCAGCAGGTTTGACCCATCCCCTCCCTCCCTCCCTCCCTCCCTCCCTCCCTCCCCCTCTCAGCTGGTTTGACCCAACCCCTCCCTCCCTCCCTCCCTCCCTCCCTCCCTCCCTCCCCCTCTCCCTCCCTCCCCCTCTCAGCAGGTTTGACCCCTCCCTCCCTCCCTCCCTCCCCCCTCTCAGCAGGTTTGACCCATCCCCTCCCTCCCTCCCTCCCTCCCTCCCCCTCTCCCTCCCTCCCTCCCCCCTCTCAGCAGGTTTGACCCAACCCCTCCCTCCCTCCCTCCCTCCCTCCCTCCCTCCCTCCCTCCCTCCCTCCCATCCCTCTCAGCAGGTTTGACCCATCCCCACTCCTCTCCTCTCCTCTCCCTCCCTCCCTCCCTCCCTCCCTCCCTCCCTCCCTCCCTCCCATCCCTCTCAGTAGGTTTGACCCATCCCCACTCCTCTCCTCTCCCTCCCTCCCTCCCTCCCTCCCTCCCTCCCTCCCTCCCTCCCTCCCTCACTCCCTCCCTCCCTCCCCTCAGCAGGTTTGACCCATCCCCACTCCTCTCCCCTCCCTACCTCCCTCCCCCCTCTCCCTCCCCCTCTCCCTCCCCTCTCTCCCCTCCCTCCCTCCCTTCCTCCCTCCCTCCCCCCTCTCAGCCAGTTTGACCCATCCCCACTCCTCTCCCCTCCCTACCTCCCTCCCCCTCTCCCTCCCCCTCTCCCTCCCCCTCTCCCCTCCCTCCCTTCCTCCCTCCCTCCCTCCCCCCTCTCAGCCAGTTTGACCCATCCCCACTCCTCTCCCCTCCCTACCTCCCTCCCCCTCCCCCCTCTCCCTCCCCTCTCTCCCCTCCCTCCCTCCCTTTCTCCCTCCCTCCCTCCCCCCTCTCAACCAGTTTGACCCATCCCCACTCCTCTCCCTCCCTCCCTCCCTCCCTCCCTCCCTCCCTCCCTCCCTCCCTCCCTCCTCCCTGCCTCCCTCCCTCCCTCCCTCCCTCCCTCCCTCCCTCCCTCCCTCCTTCCCTCCCTCCCTCCCTGCCTCCCTCCCCCCACCTCCCTGATGAATCAGGTAAATGTAACATATTGTTTAGGACTTGAAAGGACAGTAAAGCTTCGTAATATCTTATGTCAGACAGTTTATGGATTCCTTGATCTATGGAAGCCCATTCCCGCCACACATAAAACAAAACAAAACCTTTATTCTATCTCGAAATGTCAAGATACTTAGTGTGTGTGTCTGTTTGTTTGTCAGCCCAAATGTGCTTTCGTTAATGAATAGAAAATAATCTGTAGTCCGACTACAAAGTGCATAATATCCACTTCATGGATTGTGTTAATGGTGAAGGTGCATAAAGATGGTGGCCCCCATGTACTTACCACAAATACCTTGTTTGCTAAGTTTGCCGTATTGTACAGTGCTCTCCATTACTCATTTTTTGTTTTGTCATGAACACAGTATACTTGATCCCAATTTTAGCTCCAAGGTGGTGGACCGAGTGGCGCAGCGGTCTAAGGTACTGTATTGCAGTGCTAGATGTATCCTTATAGACCCGGGTTCAATCCCTGGCTGTATCGTGATCGGGAGTCCCATAGGGTGGCGCACAGCGTTGTCCAGGTTAGGGGAGGGTTTGGCCGGGGTAGGCCGTCATTGTAAATAAGGATTTGTTCTTAACTGACTTGCCCAGTTAAATACAGTTTAAAAAGTAGATGGTGCTGATTTACTGGTACACTGAACCATGTTGCACACCGTAGTTTAAGAACTCTGTGGACCAGTAGTAAAAACAATGATGTCATATCTGAATTCGGCCATCTTTATGCACCTTGAAATTGTAACTCTGGTATGGAGTGGTTTGCTGTGTGTTGGATTCAATGTATTGGACTGTGGAGAAAGGTTGTTAAGGTAACGATATGCTATCATTGGATCATTGCCCGAGTGGCGCAGTGGTCTAAGGCACTGCATCACAGTGCTAGCTGTGCCACTAGAGATCCTGGTTCGAATCCAGGCTCTGTCGTAGCCGGCCGTGACCGGGAGACCCATGGGGGCGGCGTACAAGTCGTCCAGGGTAGGGGAGGGAATGGCCGGCAGGGATGTAGCTCAGTTGGTAGAGCATGGCGTTTGCAATGCCAGAGTTGTGGGTTCGATTCCCATGGGGGGCCAGTATGAAAAAATAATGTATGCACTCACTAACTGTAATTCGCTCTGGATAAGAGCGTCTGCTAAATGACTAAAATGTAAATGTAATTAAAGAAATCATCAGTTCAAGTGTACATGTCAAATGTGTGTGTACAGGATGGATGACTTTTATAGTTTCCTACGAGGCAGGAAAGCTCCGGAGGAGACTGTAATAGAGGTAGAGATGGAGAAAGAGAAGGTGCAAAAGTGAAGATAAATCCAGACAGTGTTGTTTTCCCTGGAATCAAGCTGTTTATTCAATACATTCCACTCGGTCAAATTACATATATTTTGTAACAACTCCCCACTTGAAGTAAATTATGGTTATGAACTTATACAACTATTGATGTTTTATGTCAATGGAAAATATATTATTTAGACAAAAAATGCAAAACTTCAGATGTTCTTCCCTGCATTAGAGTGATGAAAGTGTGCTTCCACTCATGAGTGATGACCAGCTAAGCGTCTACCAACCGTCCTACGGGGATCGCCTTGCCATTCTCACATACTGCAGGCAGAAGACTAAAAGCCTTGCCAAACGAAAATCTAAACTGTTTGACAGATTCAAATTCAAGTTAAAGGCAAAGCAGAGCCATCAGTCAACAGATCAATCGTCACAGGAAGAGAACTCAAGTGGAGAGACAAAATCAAGACCTGCTCTGTAGAACAACAGAAACATGTAGGTGGGGGGGCTCATCAATCAGAGGAAGAACATAACCTTTGTTAAGTCAGAGCCAGGCGAGGTGGGGGCACCCGCAAAGTTGATTCCCCAAGGACAGGGGAAAGAACTCAAACAAATGGCACAGAATTTATATTTTCCAAATGGAGAAAATGATAATGGAAAAATCGAAGACTTTGATGTGGATCTGACAGATTACTAAGAATAATAATATGCCATTTAGCAGACACTTTTATCCAAAGCAACTTACAGTCATGTGTGCATACATTTTTATGTATGGGTGGTCCCGGGGATCGAACCCACTACCCTGGCGTTACAAGCGCCATGCTCTACAAATTGAGCTACAGAGGACCACATTCAACTGATGACAGCATCACAGTTGGACAATTATATGAAGCCCAAAGTTTAATATAATGAGATTCTACCTGACATCACAAGGAAGGTAAGAGGCAAATGGAACTAATGGAAGGGAAGAAGCAAATGTTGCTGCTGATGACAATGAAACACTCTCCAGGTTCTCAAGACCTCCCAGATACTCATATAAGCCTTCTGCTGTTACAAGCCCTCCCAGATACTCATATAAGCATTCTGCTGTTACAAGACCTCCCAGATACTCATATAAGCATTATGCTGTTACAAGCCCTCCCAGATACTCATATTAGCATTCTGCTGTTACAAGCCCTCCCAGATACTCATAAGCATTCTGCTGTTACAAGCCCTCCCAGATACTCATATTAGCATTCTGCTGTTACAAGCCCTCCCAGATACTCATATAAGCATTCTGCTGTTACAAGCCCTCCCAGATACTCATATAAGCATTCTGCTGTTACAAGCCCTCCCAGATACTCATATAAGCATTCTGCTGTTACAAGACCTCCCAGATACTCATATAAGCATTCTGCTGTTACAAGCCCTCCCAGATACTCATATAAGCATTCTGCTGTTACAAGACCTCCCAGATACTCATATTAGCATTCTGCTGTTACAAGCCCTTCCACATTCTCATATAAGCATTCTGCTGTTACAAGACCTCCCAGATACTCATATTAGCATTCTGCTGTTACAAGCCCTTCCACATTCTCATATAAGCATTCTGCTGTTACAAGACCTCCCAGATACTCATATAAGCATTCTGCTGTTACAAGCCCTCCCAGATACTCATATAAGCATTCTGCTGTTACAAGACCTCCCAGATACTCATATAAGCGTTCTGTTGTTACAAGACCTCCCAGATACTCATATAAGCATTATGCTGTTACAAGCACTGACTCTTCACCCCCTGAGCAGGTGACCCAACACATTGACATTGTGGAGAAGGCTTTTGCAGGAGCAAGCACAGACTTATTATATACAGAGGATATGCAATCTATAATGTATGTCAATCTTATTGATGAGAGCAATATTGTCCCAGTTGGCAGTGGAGAACATCCAGGGATAGAAGACCTCAGGCTGGATGACACGTTACCTCTTGGGAGAACCTCAGACAATACGGCCAGGATAGAAGACCTCAGGCTGGATGACACGTTACCTCTTGGGAGAACCTCAGACAATACGGCCAGGATAGAAGACCTCAGGCTGGAGGACACGTTACCTCTTGAGAGAACCTCAGACAATACGGCCAGGATAGAAGACCTCAGGCTGGAGGACACGTTACCTCTTGGGAGAACCTCAGACAATACGGCCAGGATAGAAGACCTCAGGCTGGAGGACACGTTACCTCTTGGGAGAACCTCAGACAATACGGCCAGGATAGAAGACCTCAGGCTGGAGGACACGTTACCTCTTGGGAGAACCTCAGACAATACGGCCAGGATAGAAGACCTCAGGCTGGAGGACACGTTACCTCTTGGGAGAACCTCAGACAATACGGCCAGGATAGAAGACCTCAGGCTGGAGGACATGTTACCTCTTGGGAGAACCTCAGACAATACGGCCAGGATAGAAGACCTCAGGCTGGAGGACACGTTACCTCTTGGGAGAACCTCAGACAATACGGCCAGGATAGAAGACCTCAGGCTGGAGGACACGTCACCTCTTGGGAGAACCTCAGACAATACGGCCAGGATAGAAGACCTCAGGCTGGAGGTAACTTCACCTCTTGAGGGAACTACCACCAATGCAGCTAGTTGTCCACCGAGGCCAAGTACTTAAGGAACTGATCCACCATTTCTGTGATGACACTCTACTTGAAGCTGACATTCAGATCAAACTAATTCTTCCTGATGGAAAGTAGGAACATCTGAGTTCTGGGAGGAGTTTAACCACCAATGTACCATGGGTAATCATGCAAGGTGCCATTTCTTCAACACAACTTAGAGGAAAAGGAGTGGCAATGTGTAGGCCGCATTATTACAGTAGGATGGAGAAAGGAGAGATACCTACCTGTGAAGATGGCTCCAACAATATTGGAACAAGCAGCTTTTCGAGCAGTGAGTTCTGATCTTGAAGTACATAACTGAAGGGGAGCTCCTGACCTTGGAGGTCTGTCGGTCAGATTACAGCAGTGTAGATCCAGAGGAGTTGACAGAAATCCTGGATATTCACAGCTGTCCAAAGAAGGCAAAAGCAGACGACCTGGAAGAGATTCTACAGGAGTTGTTGTACTAAACTCAGAAGTTTTCAATATACTATGACAACTACCCAGACTTTAGATCTGAGATGAACAAGATTCTAGAGAGTAAAGTGTGGGTGATGGACATTGAGTAGTAGGGAGAGAGTGTCACACCTAGTTCTTGTCTTTGGATGAATAATGTGTTCACCTGTGTTCAATGGTTGAACCAATTTGGATAATACCTCTGTTGGTACAGAGGTAGTTTTATGTTTCATGGTCAGATTTAGATATGGAGTCATAACAAATTTCACCCCTGGGGGCATGGTCTCTGAAAAAAATGCATACAAAGAAATGTCTCTGTGAGTTTAAGATAGTTGGCCTTTAAACAAGGCAATGTTATTACCATGTTTGTACAAAATGGTTGTTTTAAAATGGTTGTTTTTGATTGAATAACAACAATAAGGTTGCTTTGATACTAAACACAATAGAGAGGGTTGCAAATGATTTCCATAATAGATGTACATTAGTCCTCCTTTCCCATCGATTACCATCTCACCCAGAGTTGGTCCCTTTTATTGAAGAAAGGATCCCCTTCAGGGTCATAAACTAAATGTGAGGACATACAGTTCAATTATGTCTGTTGTGGTATTTAACAGGACATTGTGTCTGTTGTGGTATTTAACAGGACATTGTGTCTGTTGTGGTATTTAACAGGACATTGTGTCTGTTGTGGTATTTAACAGGACATTGTGTCTGTTGTGGTATTTTACAGGACATTGTGTCTGTTGTGGTATTTAACAGGACATTATGTCTGTTGTGGTATTTAACAGGACATTGTGTCTGTTGTGGTATTTAACAGGACATTGTGTCTGTTGTGGTATTTAACAGGACATTGTGTCTGTTGTGGTATTTAACAGGACATTGTGTCTGTTGTGGTATTTTACAAGACATTGTGTCTGTTGTGGTATTTAACAGGACATTATGTCTGTTGTGGTATTTAACAGGACATTGTGTCTGTTTTGGTATTTAACAGGACATTGTGTCTGTTGTGGTATTTAACAGGACATTGTGTCTGTTGTGGTATTTAACAGGACATTGTGTGTGTTGTGGTATTTAACAGGACATTATGTCTGTTGTGGTATTTAACAGGACATTGTGTCTGTTGTGGTATTTAACAGGACATTGTGTCTGTTGTGGTATTTAACAGGACATTGTGTCTGTTGTGGTATTTAACTGAACTAAATATATGAACCAGACTACTGAACTAACTATATGAACCAGACTACTGAACTAACTATATGAACCGGACTACTGAACTAACTATATGAACCAGACTACTGAACTAACTATATGAACCAGACTACTGAACTAACTATATGAACCAGACTACTCAACTAACTATATGAACCAGACTACTGAACTAACTATATGAACCAGACTACTGAACTAACTATATGAACCAGACTACTCAACTAACAATATGAACCAGACTACTGAACTAACTATATGAACCAGACTACTCAACTAACTATATGAACCAGACTACTCAACTAACTATATGAACCAGACTACTCAACTAACTATATGAACCAGACTACTGAACTAACTATATGAACCAGACTACCTAACTAACTATATGAACCAGACTACTGAACTAACTATATGAACCAGACTACTGAACTAACTATATGAACCAGACTACTGAACTAAATATATGAACCAGACTACTCAACTAACCATATGAACCAGACTAATGAACAAACTATATGAACCAGACTACTGAACTAAATATATGAACCAGACTACTGAACTAACTATATGAACCAGACTACTGAACTAACTATATGAACCAGACTACTCAACTAACTATATGAACCAGACTACTGAACTAACGTGATATGAACCAGACTACTGAACTAAAAATATGAACCAGACTACTGAACTAACTATATGAACCAGACTACTCAACTAACTATATGAACCAGACTACTGAACTAACTATATGAACCAGACTACTCAACTAACCATATGAACCAGACTAATGAACTAACTATATGAACCAGACTACTGAACTAAATATATGAACCAGACTACTGAACTAACTATATGAACCAGACTACTCAACTAACTATATGAACCAGACTACTGAACTAACTATATGAACCAGACTACTCAACTAACCATATGAACCAGACTAATGAACTAACTATATGAACCAGACTACTGAACTAAATATATGAACCAGACTACTGAACTAACTATATGAACCAGACTACTGAACTAACTATATGAACCAGACTACTCAACTAACTATATGAACCAGACTACTGAACTAACTATATGAACCAGACTACTCAACTAACCATATGAATCAGACTAATGAACTAACTATATGAACCAGACTAATGAACTAACTATATGAACCAGACTACTGAACTAAATATATGAACCAGACTACTGAACTAACTATATGAACCAGACTACTGAACTAACAATATGAACCAGACTACTGAACTAACTATATGAACCAGACTACTGAACTAAATATATAAACCAGACTACTGAACTAACTATATTAACCAGACTACTGAACTAACTATATGACCCAGACTACTCAACTAACCATATGAACCAGACTAATGAACTAACTATATGAACCAGACCACTGAACTAAATATATGAACCAGACTACTGAACTAACTATATGAACCAGACTACTCAACTAACCATATGAACCAGACTAATGAACTAACTATATGAACCAGACCACTGAACTAACTATATGAACCAGACTACTCAACTAACTATATGAACCAGACTACTGAACTAACTATATGAACCAGACTACTCAACTAACCATATGAACCAGACTAATGAACTAACTATATGAACCAGACTAATGAACTAACTATATGAACCAGACTACTGAACTAAATATATGAACCAGACTACTGAACTAACTATATGAACCAGACTACTCAACTAACTATATGAACCAGACTACTGAACTAACTATATGAACCAGACTACTGAACTAACAATATGAACCAGACTACTGAACTAACTATATGAACCAGACTACTGAACTAAATATATAAACCAGACTACTGAACGAACAATATGAACCAGACTACTGAACTAACTATATGAACCAGCCTACTGAACTAAATATATAAACCAGACTACTGAACTAACTATTTGAACCAGACTACTCAACTAACTATATGAACCAGACTACTGAAGTAACAATATGAACCAGACTACTGAACTAACTATATGAACCAGACTACTGAACTAACTATATGAACCAGACTACTCAACTAACCATATGAACCAGACTAATGAACTAACTATATGAACCAGACTACTGAACTAAATATATGAACCAGACTACTGAACTAACTATATGAACCAGACTACTGAACTAACTATATGAACCAGACTACTCAACTAACTATATGAACCAGACTACTGAACTAACTATATGAACCAGACTACTCAACTAACTATATGAACCAGACTTCTGAACTAAATATATGAACCAGACTACTCAGCTAACTATATGAACCAGACTTCTGAACTAACTATATGAACCAGACTACTGAACTAACTATATGAACCAGACTACTCAACTAACTATATGAACCAGACTACTGAACTAACTATATGAACCAGACTACTGAACTAACTATATGAACCAGACTACTGAACTAACTATATGAACCAGACTACTCAACTAACTATATGAACCAGACTACTCAACTAACCATATGAACCAGACTAATGAACTAACTATATGAACCGGACTACTGAACTAACTATATGAACCAGACTACTGAACTAACTATATGAACCAGACTACTCAACTAACCATATGAACCAGACTACTCAACTAACTATATGAACCAGACTACTGAACTAACTATATGAACCAGACTACTGAACTAACTATATGAACCAGACTACTCAACTAACTATATGAACCAGACTACTCAACTAACTATATGAACCAGACTACTGAACTAACTATATGAATCAGACTACTCAACTAACTATATGAACCAGACTTCTGAACTAACTATATGAACCAGACTACTGAACTAACTATATGAACCAGACTACTGAACTAACTATATGAACCAGACTACTGAACTAACAATATGAACCAGACTACTGAACTAACTATATGAACCAGACTACTCAACTAACTATATGAACCAGACTACTGAACTAACTATATGAACCAGACTACTCAACTAACCATATGAACCAGACTAATGAACTAACTATATGAACCAGACTACTGAACTAAATATATGAACCAGACTACTGAACTAACTATATGAACCAGACTACTCAACTAACTATATGAACCAGACTACTGAACTAACTATATGAACCAGACTACTCAACTAACTATATGAACCAGACTACTGAACTAACTATATGAACCAGACTACTGAACTAACTATATGAACCAGACTACTCAACTAACAATATGAACCAGACTACTGAACTAACTATATGAACCAGACAACTCAACTAACTATATGAACCAGACTACTCAACTAACTATATGAACCAGACTACTCAACTAACTATATGAACCAGACTACTGAACTAACTATATGAACCAGACTACCTAACTAACTATATGAACCAGACTACTGAACTAACTATATGAACCAGACTACTGAACTAACTATATGAACCAGACTACTGAACTAAATATATGAACCAGACTACTCAACTAACCATATGAACCAGACTAATGAACAAACTATATGAACCAGACTACTGAACTAAATATATGAACCAGACTACTGAACTAACTATATGAACCAGACTACTGAACTAACTATATGAACCAGACTACTCAACTAACTATATGAACCAGACTACTGAACTAACGATATGAACCAGACTACTGAACTAAAAATATGAACCAGACTACTGAACTAACTATATGAACCAGACTACTCAACTAACTATATGAACCAGACTACTGAACTAACTATATGAACCAGACTACTCAACTAACCATATGAACCAGACTAATGAACTAATTATATGAACCAGACTACTGAACTAAATATATGAACCAGACTACTGAACTAACTATATGAACCAGACTACTCAACTAACTATATGAACCAGACTACTGAACTAACTATATGAACCAGACTACTCAACTAACCATATGAACCAGACTAATGAACTAACTATATGAACCAGACTACTGAACTAAATATATGAACCAGACTACTGAACTAACTATATGAACCAGACTACTGAACTAACTATATGAACCAGACTACTCAACTAACTATATGAACCAGACTACTGAACTAACTATATGAACCAGACTACTCAACTAACCATATGAATCAGACTAATGAACTAACTATATGAACCAGACTAATGAACTAACTATATGAACCAGACTACTGAACTAAATATATGAACCAGACTACTGAACTAACTATATGAACCAGACTACTGAACTAACAATATGAACCAGACTACTGAACTAACTATATGAACCAGACTACTGAACTAAATATATAAACCAGACTACTGAACTAACTATATTAACCAGACTACTGAACTAACTATATGACCCAGACTACTCAACTAACCATATGAACCAGACTAATGAACTAACTATATGAACCAGACCACTGAACTAAATATATGAACCAGACTACTGAACTAACTATATGAACCAGACTACTCAACTAACCATATGAACCAGACTAATGAACTAACTATATGAACCAGACCACTGAACTAACTATATGAACCAGACTACTCAACTAACTATATGAACCAGACTACTGAACTAACTATATGAACCAGACTACTCAACTAACCATATGAACCAGACTAATGAACTAACTATATGAACCAGACTAATGAACTAACTATATGAACCAGACTACTGAACTAAATATATGAACCAGACTACTGAACTAACTATATGAACCAGACTACTCAACTAACTATATGAACCAGACTACTGAACTAACTATATGAACCAGACTACTGAACTAACAATATGAACCAGACTACTGAACTAACTATATGAACCAGACTACTGAACTAAATATATAAACCAGACTACTGAACGAACAATATGAACCAGACTACTGAACTAACTATATGAACCAGCCTACTGAACTAAATATATAAACCAGACTACTGAACTAACTATTTGAACCAGACTACTCAACTAACTATATGAACCAGACTACTGAAGTAACAATATGAACCAGACTACTGAACTAACTATATGAACCAGACTACTGAACTAACTATATGAACCAGACTACTGAACTAACTATATGAACCAGACTACTCAACTAACTATATGAACCAGACTACTGAACTAACTATATGAACCAGACTACTCAACTAACCATATGAACCAGACTAATGAACTAACTATATGAACCAGACTACTGAACTAAATATATGAACCAGACTACTGAACTAACTATATGAACCAGACTACTGAACTAACTATATGAACCAGACTACTCAACTAACTATATGAACCAGACTACTGAACTAACAATATGAACCAGACTACTGAACTAACTATATGAACCAGACTACTGAACTAACTATATGAACCAGACTACTGAACTAACTATATGAACCAGACTACTGAACTAACTATATGAACCAGACTACTGAACTAACAATATGAACCAGACTACTGAACTAACTATATGAACCAGACTACTCAACTAACTATATGAACCAGACTACTGAACTAACTATATGAACCAGACTACTCAACTAACCATATGAACCAGACTAATGAACTAACTATATGAACCAGACTACTGAACTAAATATATGAACCAGACTACTGAACTAACTATATGAACCAGACTACTGAACTAACTATATGAACCAGACTACTCAACTAACTATATGAACCAGACTACTGAACTAACTATATGAACCAGACTACTCAACTAACTATATGAACCAGACTTCTGAACTAAATATATGAACCAGACTACTCAGCTAACTATATGAACCAGACTTCTGAACTAACTATATGAACCAGACTACTGAACTAACTATATGAACCAGACTACTCAACTAACTATATGAACCAGACTACTGAACTAACTATATGAACCAGACTACTGAACTAACTATATGAACCAGACTACTGAACTAACTATATGAACCAGACTACTCTACTAACTATATGAACCAGACTACTCAACTAACCATATGAACCAGACTAATGAACTAACTATATGAACCAGACTAC
Source organism: Coregonus clupeaformis (assembly GCF_020615455.1). Lineage (NCBI taxonomy): Eukaryota > Metazoa > Chordata > Actinopteri > Salmoniformes > Salmonidae > Coregonus > Coregonus clupeaformis. The sequence continues at coordinate 1,258,487 of NW_025533472.1, forward strand.
TGAACTAACTATATGAACCAGACTACTGAACTAACTATATGAACCAGACTACTCAACTAACCATATGAACCAGACTACTCAACTAACTATATGAACCAGACTACTGAACTAACTATATGAACCAGACTACTGAACTAACTATATGAACCAGACTACTCAACTAACTATATGAACCAGACTACTCAACTAACTATATGAACCAGACTACTGAACTAACTATATGAACCAGACTACTCAACTAACTATATGAACCAGACTTCTGAACTAACTATATGAACCAGACTACTGAACTAACTATATGAACCAGACTACTGAACTAACTATATGAACCAGACTACTGAACTAACAATATGAACCAGACTACTGAACTAACTATATGAACCAGACTACTCAACTAACTATATGAACCAGACTACTGAACTAACTATATGAACCAGACTACTCAACTAACCATATGAACCAGACTAATGAACTAACTATATGAACCAGACTACTGAACTAAATATATGAACCAGACTACTGAACTAACTATATGAACTAGACTACTGAACTAACTATATGAACCAGACTACTCAACTAACTATATGAACCAGACTACTGAACTAACTATATGAACCAGACTACTCAACTAACTATATGAACCAGACTTCTGAACTAACTATATGAACCAGACTACTGAACTAACTATATGAACCAGACTACTCAACTAACTATATGAACCAGACTACTGAACTAACTATATGAACCAGACTACTGAACTAACTATATGAACCAGACTTCTGAACTAACTATATGAACCAGACTACTCAACTAACTATATGAACCAGACTACTGAACTAACTATATGAACCAGACTACTCAACTAACTATATGAACCAGACTACTCAACTAACCATATGAACCAGACTAATGAACTAACTATATGAACCAGACTACTCAACTAACTTTATGAACCAGACTACTCAACTAACTATATGAACCAGACTACTGAACTAACTATATGAACCAGACTACTGAACTAACTATATGAACCAGACTACTGAACTAACTATATGAACCAGACTACTGAACTAACTATATGAACCAGACTACTCTACTAACTATATGAACCAGACTACTCAACTAACCATATGAACCAGACTAATGAACTAACTATATGAACCAGACTACTGAACTAACTATATGAACCAGACTACTGAACTAACTATATGAACCAGACTACTCAACTAACTATATGAACCAGACTACTGAACTAACTATATGAACCAGACTACTGAACTAACTATATGAACCAGACTACTCAACTAACTATATGAACCAGACTACTCAACTAACTATATGAACCAGACTACTGAACTAACTATATGAACCAGACTACTCAACTAACTATATGAACCAGACTTCTGAACTAACTATATGAACCAGACTACTGAACTAACTATATGAACCAGACTACTGAACTAACTATATGAACCAGACTACTGAACTAACAATATGAACCAGACTACTGAACTAACTATATGAACCAGACTACTCAACTAACTATATGAACCAGACTACTGAACTAACTATATGAACCAGACTACTCAACTAACCATATGAACCAGACTAATGAACTAACTATATGAACCAGACTACTGAACTAACTATATGAACCAGACTACTCAACTAACTATATGAACCAGACTACTGAACTAACTATATGAACCAGACTACTCAACTAACTATATGAACCAGACTTCTGAACTAACTATATGAACCAGACTACTGAACTAACTATATGAACCAGACTACTCAACTAACTATATGAACCAGACTACTGAACTAACTATATGAACCAGACTACTGAACTAACTATATGAACCAGACTTCTGAACTAACTATATGAACCAGACTACTCAACTAACTATATGAACCAGACTACTGAACTAACTATATGAACCAGACTACTCAACTAACTATATGAACCAGACTACTCAACTAACCATATGAACCAGACTAATGAACTAACTATATGAACCAGACTACTGAACTAACTATATGAACCAGACTACTGAACTAACTATATGAACCAGACTACTCAACTAACCATATGAACCAGACTACTCAACTAACTATATGAACCAGACTACTGAACTAACTATATGAACCAGACTACTGAACTAACTATATGAACCAGACTACTCAACTAACTATATGAACCAGACAACTGAACTAACTATATGAACCAGACTACTCAACTAACTATATGAACCAGACTACTGAACTAACAATATGAACCAGACTACTGAACTAACTATATGAACCAGACTACTCAACTAACTTTATGAACCAGACTACTCAACTAACTATATGAACCAGACTACTGAACTAACTATATGAACCAGACTACTGAACTAACTATATGAACCAGACTACTGAACTAACTATATGAACCAGACTACTGAACTAACTATATGAACCAGACTACTGAACTAACTATATGAACCAGACTACTGAACTAACTATATGAACCAGACTACTGAACTAACTATATGAACCAGACTACTCAACTAACTATATGAACCAGACTACTGAACTAACTAGATGAACCAGACTACTGAACTAACTATATGAACCAGACTACTCAACTAACTATATGAACCAGACTACTGAACTAACTATATGAACCAGACTACTCAACTAACTATATGAACCAGACTACTCAACTAACTGAGAGATGATATTACCTGTATTGTGTTTTGGAAACAAAACTCGATTAGAGATTTGTCCAGGAGAGATTCTGCAGAGTGTCCATCTTCTCTGAGCTGGTCAAAAATAGTCCATCCAAAACTCTCAACATTGACTTCTCAGAGTGAGCCACCAACGCTCAATTCTTTGATTTCCAGTGTTGGGGCCCAAAGTGACTCAGTCTGTTCCAGCCTCATCCACAGAGTGACGCAGAAATTTTTGAATCTCTGCAATATTTGTGTTTTCAGTTCCATGATCAAGCCTCAATCTATAGCTGTATCCGTTTCTGTCATTCACAGCGTCCATGAAATACCCAGAGACGACCCAGAGACGACCCTGAGACGACCCAGAGACGACCCGGGGTCATTGTTTGTCATTGTTTGTCTCGTAGCCTTCTAGCCATATCATTTTAGGTGAAAACCCGTCGATGCATCCACTGGTACATATTCCATAAGGTTTTAACTTGTCGTAACCACCCACATGCCAAACATAAGGCGGTTTCTTAGGCCGTTTCTTGCTCGCAGGTTGACACCCTGACCATCCTGAAGGCACAGAAGTTGACTGACAGTTTCTCTGTCGGTAACTATTCTGGCCATCCAACATTTCTGGTGCAGCCAGCAGTAGCCATGTTGTCGACCTGATGTTTGAAGCTGCTGGTGTCTGAAGGAGAGCACCTCTGCTTCATCTGTTCTGTTTTTAACCCACCAGAGATGATTCCTACTTAGAACTATTTCTGTCTGAAGACGTATTGTTATGTTGAGTGATTCCTCCAATAATAACATTTTGTTGTTGGTGAATCCACGCTGGAAGTAGTCCTCAATGATATTGTCCATTGTCTATGTAGGAAGTTAAGACAATTAGGCTCTTATCAGGGCCACCAATACACCCCAACCAATCAATGTAGACACAGGGAATCTTGAGACTCAGACAAATTAGGTAAGCCCCTCCCCCTCTAATTACACATATTATTACATCACAATATCAGCTAAACAATGTAAAAATAATAACCCAGTTTATCATAAACTATACAGACTCTTATAGGTCGGGGTGTGGCCTCCTTTTCACAATTCAGAACCAGCCCTGTACATCCGTTTAACCTTACAAATCAACTAAAAACATTGAACATCAATCAGAATATAGTGATTAAACCAGCAGATAAGGGGGCTCAGATTGTTGTAATGGATAAAGTGAATATCTTCTTGAAACCAATAGACAATAGGATAATGTTAAACACTATGTGCTACATGGCCCCCAGGGTATATGAATATAAAGAGACAGGAGACAAAACAATGGACCTGTAGAATGGAATAAGTTATAAGACCTCTATGATTCATTTCATTTGTCAGTTCTTCCAGCTAATGTGAGATGTTTAGATGACATAACATTTGAGGACACATACTGTAATTTAGCTGGCCATCTTTTCCCCTCCCTTTCTGGCTGTCCTCCCCCTTCCCTTCTAAGTTCAAGTTGGTTTATTTGTCATGTACATGGAGTTAACAGTGCAATGAAATGCTGACTAGCAGGTTAACCTCTTGACAACAACAATAGAACAAGTCAGTAGCTAAGTTAATATAAAGAGTAATACAATAGTAATAAACCCTGCATTCATAACTATCCTGAACATACCTGGGGTGTTTCTGGGATAGAGGGTTGATATAAAAGTCAATATAATCAGCAATACAGGAAGATTCTGAGACACAATCACTTACTATTGGTCAGCCGTAGGGAACCGCCAACGTCTCAGGAGATATGTATTTTAGGCAGTAAGTAAAACTGCCTTGGAGAATCTGCCCCAAAAAGATAGACCATCTGTTTATCTGTAATGTACTTATCCTGATATAGTTTACTCACTATCTCCTGGATTAATCTTTGTGTTTTCCGGTTGTGTTGAGTGGGACAATGGAACATAGTGTTTACCATTATCCTATTGTCTATTGGCTTCAAGAAGATATTCACTTTATCCATTACAACAATCTGAGCCCCCTTATCTGCTGGTTTAATCACTATATTCTGATGTTCAATGTTTCTAGAGCTTGATTTTTTGAAAAATGTGTAAGGTTAAGCTGATATACAGGTCTGGTTCTGAATTGTGAAAAGGAAGCCACATCCCTACGTATAACAGTCTGTATAGTTTCTGACACTGACTCCAACTGAGGTTCCCAATGTGAGGGGTTTGGAGGTAAGCAGGAGGTAAGCTTCTCATATGGTGTTGAGTAAAGCTTAACCATGTATTAGATCGTAGGTAGGTAGTTAGTTGTAGTTAGGTTTTGTATTTATTATAGGTTAGTATTGTTGTTATTGTAGGTTTCCGTAGGTAATTGTAGGTTAGTATCGAAGCACGAGGCTAGCTAGCTAGCGGGTAGCTACTGGTAACGATTAGCAACGCTGGAGAGCTGTTTCCAATGTTAATGTAGTCCTAGCCAACGTTTAATTTTTTGCTTAACCATGTATTAGATCGTAGGTAGGTAGTTAGCTGTAGTTAGGTATTGTATTTATTATAGGTTAGTATTGTTGTTATTGTAGGTTTCCGTAGGTAATTGTAGGTTAGTATCGAAGCACGAGGCTAGCTAGCTAGCGGGTAGCTACTGGTAACGATTAGCAACGCTGGAGAGCTGTTTCCAATGTTAATGTAGTCCTAGCCAACGTTTAATTTTTTGCTTAACCATGTATTAGATCGTAGGTAGGTAGTTAGCTGTAGTTAGGTATTGTATTTATTATAGGTTAGTATTGTGGTTATTGTAGGTTTCCGTAGGTAATTGTAGGTTAGTATCGAAGCACGAGGCTAGCTAGCTAGCGGGTAGCTACTGGTAACGATTAGCAACGCTGGAGAGCTGTTTCCAATGTTAATGTAGTCCTAGCCAACGTTTAATTTTTTGCTTAACCATGTATTAGATCGTAGGTAGGTAGTTAGCTGTAGTTAGGTATTGTATTTATTATAGGTTAGTATTGTTGTTATTGTAGGTTTCCGTAGGTAATTGTAGGTTAGTATCGAAGCACGAGGCTAGCTAGCTAGCGGGTAGCTACTGGTAACGATTAGCAACGCTGGAGAGCTGTTTCCAATGTTAATGTAGTGCTAGCCAACGTTTAATTTTTTGCTGCGTTATGCGTTATGAAAGGAACTAGACACAGACTTGAATTATCTGTTTAGTGTGCTAACACACTCTTGGCAGTTTGTTGTAACCAAGTATTGATGCTAAATTGTGTGTTAATGGATGCTAGCTTGCAAGTTAGCTACGGCGTCATAGCTAGGCATCGTGGGTTGTTGTGGGTAGTTACTGTGTCTTGGCAGTGTCCTCGGCCGTGCCGGCTGTAGCACGAAGCTAGCTAGCTAGCCGTTCTTCAAACAAAGTCAACACAGTGGCCATTGCTAGCTACCCAACACGACCAGCTAGCTGTACTGTAGTAGCTAACTACAATATACTTGTCCTAGCTAGCCAACGTCTAATCATTGCTGCGTCATGAAAGGAACTTGACACAGACACGAATGATCTGTTTAGTGTGTTATCACACTATTGGTGGTTTGTTGTGACCAAGTGTTGGTGCTAAACGGTGTGTTATTGTTATTGGATGCTAGCTTGCTAGTTAGCTATGGTGTCATAGTTGGCTAGCTGAATAAAGTGGGTTGAGTCTATTCCTTTAAACATTGAACCGCTGTGGTTCACAACAATTCTGATTTCTAAAGGCGGAAGTTGGGAGAGTTTTTGTTCGGGTGGTTCAGTGAAACAATTTTAGTTTCTGAGGTAGAAGTTTTTGGTGAGGGAGGCCCTGCTCTCTCCGCTCCCAGATGCTTAGCTCATTTCATTCCGATCTCCTCTGCATTTTTGTAGCCATTTGCTACAGCCTGTCAACTATGCCTCTGCCTATCCCTGTTCTCTCCTCTCTGCACAGGCTACACAAACGCACCACACCGCGTGGCTGCTGCCTCTCTAACCTGGTGGTCCCTGCACGCACCACCCACGTGGAGTTCCAGGTCGCAGGCAGCCTCTGGAACTGCCGTTCTGCTGCCAACAAAGCTGACTTCATCCCAGCCTATGCCAACCTCCAGTCCCTCGACTTCCTGGCGCTGACGGAAACATGGATCACCACTGAAAACACTGCTACTCCTACTGCTCTCTCCTCGTCTGACCATGTGTTCTCGCATACCCCGAGAGCATCTGGTCAGAGGGGTGGTGGTACAGGAATCCTCATCTCTCCCAAGTGGACATTCTCAATTTTTCCCCTAACCCATCTGTCTATCTCCTCATTTGAATTCCATGCTGTCACAGTCACTAGCCCATTTAAGCTTAATATCCTTGTCATCTATCGCCCTCCAGGTTCCCTTGGAGAGTTCATCAATGAGCTTGACGCCTTGATAAGTTCCTTCCCTGAGGATGGCTCACCCCTCACAGTTTTGGGGGATTTCAACCTCCCTATGTCCACATTTGACTCATTTCTCTCTGCCTCCTTCTTTCCACTCCTCTCCTCTTTTGACCTCACCCTCTCACCGTCCCCCCTACTCACAAGGCAGGCAATACGCTTGACCTCATCTTCACTAGATGCTGCTCCTCTACTAATCTCACTGCAACTCCCCTCCATGTCTCCGACCACTACTTTGTTTCCTTTTCTCTCTCACTCTCCTCCCACACTACTCACTCTGCCCCTACACAGATGGTAATGCGCCGCCGCAACCTTCGCTCTCTCTCTCCCACTACTCTCTCCTCTTCCATCCTATCATCTCTTCCCTCTGCTCAATCCTTCTCCCTCCAATCTCCTGATTCTGCCTCCTCAACCCTCCTCTCCTCCCTTTCTGCATCCTTTGACTCTCTGTGTCCCCTATCCTCCCGGCCGGCTCGGTCCTCCCCTCCAGCTCCGTGGCTTGATGACTCATTGCGAGCTCACAGAACAGAGCTCCGGGCAGCGGAGCGGAAATGGAAGAAAACTAAACTCCCTGCCGACCTGGCATCTTTTCACTCCCTCCTCTCTACATTTTCTTCATCTGTTTCTGCTGCTAAGGCCACCTTCTACCACTCTAAATTCCAAGCATCTGCCTCTAACCCTAGGAAGCTCTTTGCCACATTTTCCTCCCTCCTGAATCCCCCCTCCTCTCTCTCTGTGGATGACTTCGTCAACCACTTTGAAAAAGAAGGTTGACGACATCCGATCCTCGTTTGTTAAGTCTAATGACACTGCTGGTCCTGCTCACACTGCCCTACCCTATGCTTTGACTTCTTTCTCCCCTCTCTCTCCAGATAAAATCCTGCGACTTGTGACTGCAGGCCGCCCAACAACCTGCCCGCTTGACCCCATCCCCTCCTCCCTTCTCCAGACCATCTCCGGTGACCTTCTCCCCTACCTCACCTCGCTGATCAACTCATCCTTGACCGCTGTCCATGTCCCTTCCGTCTTCAAGAGTGCGAGAGTTGCTCCCCTTCTCAAAAAACCAACACTCGACCCCACTGATGTCAACAACTACAGACCAGTATCCCTTCTTTCTTTTCTTTCCAAAACTATTGAGCGTGCCGTCTTTAGCCAACTCTCTTGCTATCTCTCTCAGAATGACCTTCTTGATCCAAACCAATCAGGTTTCAGGACTGGTCATTCAACTGAGACTGCTCTTCTCTGTGTCACGGAGACTCTCCGCACTGCTAAAGCTAACTCTCTCTCCTCTGCTCTTGTCCTTCTAGACCTGTCTGCTGCCTTTGATACTGTGAACCATCAGATCCTCCTCTCCACCCTCTCCGAGCTGGGCATCTCCGGCGCGGCTCACTCCTGGATTGCGTCCTACCTGACCGGTCGCTCCTACCAAGTGGCGTGGCGAGAAGCTGTCTCCGCACCACGTGCTCTCACCACTGGTGTCCCCCAGGGCTCAGTTCTAGGCCCTCTCCTTTTCTCCCTATACACCAAGTCACTTGGCTCTGTCATATCCTCACATGGCCTTTCCTATCATTGCTACGCTGACGATACACAACTAATCTTCTCCTTTCCCCCTTCTGATAACCAGGTGGCGAATCGCATCTCTGCATGTCTGGCAGACATATCAGTATGGATGACGGATCACCACCTCAAGCTGAACCTCTGGCAAGACGGAGCTGCTCTTCCTCCCGGGGAAGGACTGCCCGTTCCATGATCTCGCCATCACGGTTGACAACTCCGCTGTGTCCTCCTCCCAGAGTGCGAAGAGCCTAGGCGTGACCCTGGACAACACCCTGTCGTTTCTCCGCCAACATCAAGGCGGTGACCCGCTCCTGCAGGTTCATGCTCTACAACATTCGGAGAGTACGACCCTGCCTTACACAGGAAGCGGCACAGGTCCTAATCCAGGCACTTGTCATCTCCCGTCTGGACTACTGCAACTCGCTGTTGGCTGGCCTCCCCTGCCTGTGCCATTAAACCCCTACAACTCATCCAGAATGCCGCAGCCCGTCTGGTGTTCAACCTTCCCAAGTTCTCTCACGTCACCCCCCTCCTCCGCACACTCCACTGGCTTCCAGTTGAAGCTCGCATCCGCTACAAGACCATGGTGCTTGCCTATGGAGCAGTGAGGGGAACGGCACCTCTGTACCTTCAGGCTCTGATCAGTCCCTACACCCAAACGAGGGCATTGCGTTCATCCACCTCTGGCCTGCTGGCTCCCTTCCTCTGCGGAAGCATAGCTCCCGCTCAGCCCAGTCAAAACTGTTCGCTGCTCTGGCACCCCAATGGTGGAACAAGCTCCCTCACGACGCCAGGACAGCGGAGTCACTCACCACCTTCCGGAGACATTTGAAACCCCACCTCTTTAAGGAATACCTGGGATAGGATAAAGTATTCCTTCTAACCCCCCCAAATTGTAAAGTGGTTATCCCACTGGCTATAGGGGTGAACGCACCAATTTGTGAGTCGCTCTGGCTAAGAGCGTCTGCTAAATGACGTTAATGTGCCCTTGAGCAAGGCACTTAACCCTAATTGCTCCTGTAAGTCGCTCTGGATAAGAGCGTCTGCTAAATGACTAAAATGTAAATGTAAATGTAAATGTAATCCCTCCGGAGCTCCCTGCAGTCCACCTGTTTAGGAGTTGGTATGAAAGTCAGTCCTCTTTCTAGAACCTCACTCTCGGCTTGGTTGAGCCCAATGGGACATTGCAGGTCAACACCTCAAATCGGTCGTGAAGCAGTATGGACATATTGATGGAACAAGGTCACTAAACTGGTGGTTAGACAGGGTAGATCCAAGAGCAGGCCTCTGCTCTCATCTAGAGGGCGTTTCTCTGTACTGCTTGACACATGGAGGCCTAATGGAGGCACAGTGCAAAGTGCTCAAAGTAAGGCCCAAACAATTGTTTGTCAGGCTGGGATCTATAAAGCAGTATGTTCTTCAATTAGATGCCAACTAATATTCATACAGGGACAATAGGTGGGGCAGGAGGAAGAATGGTGTTCCTGATTTTCAGAAGAATTCCCCTTTTTTCTTTTAAGCTTCAGATTGAGATTGTTGTTATTCTCCAATATGTTTTTCTTCAGTGAGCCACTCTGGATTCTCCAAGGGGAAAACTCCCTCTATTCTCCACTAGAGAGTTGGAGCTCCATGCTTTTGCTGGGAATTGTCCACTGTTGGTATACATTTATTTGGTCCCCAAAATACCAAAATAAAAAGGTGTATTTGTCTAGTTTTAGCTGAGTCCCCAGTTAGCATCCATGTGGCTCATTTAAAAGTTTCTAAAAAAAAAAACGTATTCCTGACATTTCACCACAATAGGCTTCTTCAGACAATGGTACAAAAAGTAGCCAAACAAAGCCAAAGGAGAGTGATGAGCAGCAGCAGCATCATCAAACCAGCGAGGCCGCCAGCAAGCCCAACAGTGATGATGCTGCCGAGCTCCAGTTAGCTCCGTGTGCAGAGCCTACCCACCCTTCCACAAGCACCGCCAGGATAATGGCTCCACAGCCCCTCCACCTCCGACTGTTCCTGACTATCTTGGAACAGAGGTACCAGCCCAGATTAGCCTAGAATCCTTCCGTAGCCGCAGGTTTTCTGTCCAAAAACCTTCATTTAATAGCAACTGGTTCATAAGAAGAGAGTGTCTGGAATACTCGCTTACTGAAGATGCTGCATTGCTGAAAGTTCTGCGTGGGGTCCATCTATTGGGAGGTGGCTAACTAGTCTGTATTTTCCACTGATTCATATGGATGCCAGTGCACACATTGGCTGTAAAAGTGGGTAAAAACAGAAAAGCATATAACTGTAGCTATGTGGTCTTTACTTGGGTGTGTTTCAGCAGGGTGAGATCAGAGAGATGCTTCCAAGTCAGTATTTTTCAGAACTCATAAAATCCTTTACACAATCTGATGGGATGAATGTTCAACCCCATTAAAATGACCATAAAGTCTATATAGCACCTTTAAGTTAAGACCTCACAGATCTGTTCATGGCAAAGCAGTTCAATTAATGATATTAATTGATTCTTAAAGAATATAACTTATAAATCCTGAGCCTCATCTTGAGGAGTCACCTGTGACAGTATTCATAAAGAGTAGGAGTACTGATCTGGGATCAGTTTTTCCTTTTAGATCATAATGAAACAGATTAGATGGACAGGGGGGGACCTGATCCTAGATCAGCACTCCTCCTCTGGGAAACTGCATGTATGAAACCGAACACATAGTCGTAGTCTAGTTACAGCAGGTGGTTACTGCCATCTAGTGGAAGATACCAATAAAACACTTTATTATCAGGGTGGGGAGACGGTTGAGCTGAAACAGAAAGTAAAGTTGTTCTTTTGTACAGGATCCATTTTGAGACGACAGAGCAGAAAACGCTATATGGAGAGAACAAAAAAATAAAGTGAGTATTTCTAAGTATTTCTGAAAAATAATCTATTCTAAAGGACAGAGTAAGATAATGAATACCTGGAATGAGATATTACTAGTTAGTAGAACTGCTACTTGAGCTTAGTTGCTGACAGACAGCAGTTTTCAAAGTGTTATCACATGTTATCAGTCAAACGTCTGGTAAAGATGGTGGAGGAGCTTTTAAATGATAGGGTTTAATGTTTATCTCAGGGTTTCTCAATCCTTTTGTTCTTGCCCAGCATTTACACACCTGATTCAACTAATCATCAGATATTTTAAGACAGTTTAATATTTGAGGCATACAAATGAACATTCTCAAATTAAAACCTTTTGGATTTGTAGGCCTGTTTACAATTATTATAGGCCTACAGTAATTCACATTTTGGAGGGAAAAAAGCACAGCTAAACCTGGTGGACATTTAATTTAATGACCAATGGAATGCTCTAAAACATGCAAACTCTGCTCACCCGGGGAGCCGGCCAATGGAAAACTAATTGACCCAGTCACCGTTATAACTTTATTTCCTTATTTGAAATTGAAAGTAACTTTGTAGCCTACGCAGTTCAAAATGTCTGTTCAAACTGTGGCGCATATGGAACATTAGAACAGTGGTGGAAAAAGTAAAGATACCTTAATAGAAAATGACTCAAGTAAAAGTGAAAGTCACCCAGTAAAATATTCCTTGAGTAAAAGTCTAAAAGTATTTGATTTTAAATATACTTAAGTATCAAAAGTAAATGTAATTGCTAAAATATACTTAAGTATCAAAAGTAAAAGTAAAGTAGTAATAATTAAAATTCAAATTCCTTATATTAAGCAAACCAGACTGCACAATTTTCTTGTTATTTTAATTTACTGATAGCCAGGGTCACATTCCAACACTCAGACATCATTTAAAAACAAAGCATTTGTGTTTAGTGAGTCTGCCAGATCAGAGGCAGTAGGGATGACCAGCGATGTTCTCTTGATAAGTGTGCGAATTTGACCATTTTCTGTCCTGCTAAGCATTCACAATGTAATGAGTACTTTTGGGTTTCAGGGAAAATGTATGGAGTAAAAAGTACATTATTTTATTTATGAATGTAGTGAAGTTAAAGTAAAAGTTGTTAAAAATATAAATAGTACAGTAAAGTACAGATACCCTTAAAAACTACTTAAGGAGTACTTTAAAGTATTTTTACTTAAGTGCTTTAAACCACTGCGTTAGAAGACGGATAAATGTGTTGATTTTGAAAGAAAGACGGGCAGATTCTGCTAGGTAGGCTACGAACTATATAAAGTTAGGTCGTCATCACAGTAGGTTTGAGCTACAGTATGATGACTTACCAACCTGATGGTCTCCGTTGGAAATGTTGTGAAAAATGTTGTACACTCAGTGTATTAAAATATGTAACATAAACAACAAATGATATGCTCAGATACACAAAATACATCTGGTTTCAGATCTAGAAGATTCTCCTCTTCAATAGTAATATCATCAATTCTGACCAGTAATTTACCTGGGGTCAAAGGTCCCTGATTTATCACTAAAATGTATAGGATGATCCATAGATATGTCACTCTTCATGGACAGATGACTGGGTACTGGAGAGACTGATCTCAGAGTTTGGTTGGAGATTCTGAAAAACATAATAAATCACCATGAAACGACATTTTAAAATATATCAAAATTATATTTCAATAGATAAAATACATTACATAAAGCATTAAAATATATGCCATTACATGAAGCAACAAACATATACTGAGTGTACAAAACATTAAGAACACCATCCTAATATTGAGGTGTTCGATGGGGTTGAGGTCAGGGCTCTGTGTAGGCCAGTTAAGATATTCCACACCAATCTCGACAAGCCATTTCTTTGTGGGCCTCGCTTTGTGCACGGGGACATTGTCATGAAGAAACAGGAAAGGGCTTTCTCCAAACTGTTGCCACAAAGTTGGAAGCACAGAATCGTCTAGAATGTCATTTTATGCTGTAGCGTTAAGATTTATCTTCACTGGAACTATGGAGCCTGAACCATGAAAAACAGCCCCAGACCATTATTCCTCCTCCACCAAACTTTACAGTTTACACTATGCATTCGGGCAGGTAGTGTTTTCCTGGCATCCTCCAAACCCAGATTCGTCCGTCGGACTGCCAGATGATGAAGCGTGATTCATAACTCCAAAGAACGCGTTTCCACTTCTCTAGAGTCCAATTGCTGGTCAAGACCTCAAATCGGTTGTGAAGTAGTATGGACATATTGATGGAACAAGGTCACTAAACTGGTGGTTAGACAGGGTAGATCCAAGAGCAGGCCTCTGCTCTCATCTAGAGGGCGTTTCTCTGTACTGCTTGACACATGGAGACTCAATGGAGGCACAGTGCAAAGTGTCAAAGTAAGGCCCAAACAATTGTTTGTCAGGCTGGGATCTATAAAGCAGTATGTTCTTCAATTAGATGCCAACTAATATTCATACAGGGACAATAGTTGGGGCAGGAGGAAGAATGGTGTTCCTGATTTTCAGAAGAATTCCCCTTTTTTCTTTATAGCTTCAGATTGAGATTGTTGTTATTCTCCAATATGTTTTTCTTCAGTGAGCCACTCTGGATTCTCCAAGGGGAATACTCCCTCTATTCTCCACTAGAGAGTTGTAGCTCCATGCTTTTGCTGGGAATTGTCCACTGTTGGTATACATTTATTTGGTCCCAAAAATACCAAAATAAAAAGGTGTATTTGTCTAGCTTTAGCTGAGTCCCCAGTCAGCATCCATGTGGCTCATTTAAAAGTAAAAAAAAAAAAAAAACGTACTACTGACGTTTCATCACAATAGGCTTCTTCAGACAATGGACAATGGACAAAAAGTAGCCAAACAAAGCCAAAGGAGAGTGATGAGCAGCAGCAGCATCATCAAACCAGCGAGGCCGCGGCAAGCCCAACAGTGATGATGCTGCCGAGCTCCAGTTAGCTCCGTGTGCAGAGCCTACCCACCCTTCCACAAGCACCGCCAGGATAATGGCTCCACAGCCCCCTCCACCTCCGACTGTTCCTGACTATCTTGGAACAGAGGTGCCAGCCCAGATTAGCCTAGAATCCTACCGTAGCCGCAGGTTTTCTGTCCAAAAACCTTCATTTAATAGCAACTGGTTCATAAGAAGAGAGTGTCTGGAATACTCGCTTACTGAAGATGCTGCATAGCTGAAAGTTCTGCGTGGGGTCCATCTATTGGGAGGTGGCTAACTAGTCTGTATTTTCCACTGATTCATATGGATGCCAGTGCACACATTGGCTGTAAAAGTGGGTAAAAACAGAAAAGCATATAACTGTAGCTATGTGGGTGTGTTTCAGCAGGGTGAGGTCAGAGAGATGCTTCCAAGTCAGCATTTTTCTGAACTCATAAGATCCTTTACACAATCTGATGGGATGAATGTTCAACCCCGTTTAAATAACCATAAAGTCTATATAGTTCCTTTAAGTTAAGACCTCACAGATCGGTTCATGGCAAAGCAGTTCAATTAATGATATTAATTGATTCTTAAAGAATATAACTTATAAATCATGAGCCTCATCTTGAGGAGTCACCTGTGACAGTATTCATAAAGAGTAGGAGTACTGATCTGGGATCAGTTTAGCCTTTTAGATCATAATGAAACAGATTAAATGGACAGGGGGGACCTGATCCTAGATCAGCACTCCTCCTCTGGGAAACTGCATGTATGAAACCGAACACATAGTCGTAGTCTAGTTACAGCAGGTGTTTACTGCCATCTAGTGGAAGATACCAATAAAACACTTGATTATCAGGGTGGGGAGACGGTTGAGATGAAACAGAACGTGGAATAGCCTTCATTTCTCAGAACAAAGAATAGACTGACGAGTTTTAGAAGAAAGTTATTTGTTTCTGGCCATTTTGAGGCTGTAATCGAACCCACAATTGCTGATGATCCAGATACTCAACTAGCCTCAAGAAGGCCAGTTTTATTGCTTCTTTAATCAGCACAACAGTTTTCAGCTGAGCTAACATAATTGCAAATGGGTTTTCTAATGATCAATTATTCTTTTAAAATGATCAACTTGGATTAGCAAACACAACGTGCCATTGGAACACAGGACTGATGGTTGCTGATAATGGGCCTCTGTACGCCTATGTAGATATTCCATTAAAAATCAGCCGTTTCCAGCTACAATAGCCATTTACAACATTAACAATGTCTACACTGTATTTCTGATCAATTTGATGTTATTTTAATGGACAAAAAAATAAATTGCTTTTCTTTCGAAAACAAGGACATTTCAAAGTGACCCCAAACTTTTGAACGGTAGTGTATATCAGAACAAATAGCAGCAGGAATGGTTATACAGCTAGAGACACAATACTGTTAAAATATACATCAGAACAAATAGCAGCAGGAATGGTTATACAGCTAGAAACACAATACTGTTAAATTATATATCAGTATATTATGGAAACTAGTTATACAGCCAGTAATAACAGTTTGGGGGAACAAGGTATGAGGATACCTCTTTCCAAAACATGTCCCCTGGTCACTCCCAGTACATATGATTAAAGGAGTCCAAGGCACCTTGATTACATAGATCACACAGAGGAGCGGTTGTGATTTCTATTAAATTATGTTTTCTAGGTGGATGGTATGAGATTAAAATGTATCAGCTGGTGATTAGGATTGTTAGATGAACCCACTGAGTTCCTGATGAACTCAACTGGTGAGCCTCTTTAGCAGCTAGTTCCATGGACACACTGATTTCAATGTCCTTTGCCAAGGTCAGATGACTTTCAGTCAACAGTCTCTTTTGTGTAGCTTCACTCCGTAGCCCACATACTAGTCTGTCTCTAATGATGTCATTTAGAACAGCATTAAACTCAGTGTTCTGGTAGTTTCTTTTAATGCAGCAGCAAACATTGTTACTGATTCTCCCTCTTCCTGATGTCTCCTGTGGAACCTGGAACCTTTCATCATTAACTAGTGGTTCTGGTGAAAAATTTCCTTTAAGTATCTCCACAATATCCCCATACGTCTTATTACCTGTTCTGTCTGGCTGTAGCAGGCTGCCTAGTAAATTAAATGTCTTTGGCCCCATTACACTAAAAAATGTAAGCACAATGTTGTCCTCATCCATGTCATTTACAATAACAAAATATTCAAACTGTTCTGTATATGAGCTCCACTGTTCAATACTTTTATCAAACTGTCCAATGTTTCCAACAATTCCAATAATTTTTCGTTTCTCAATAAGCTCCTGATTGTCACTCACTTCAATATTGTCCTCAACCAAAGCAATATTTTCCTCAGTCACGTGATCTTCATTCACTTCACTCATTGATGTTTCCTCCTAAATTCACTCATTTAGCAGTTTTAATTAAAAGGTTTGTCTTCACAGTTGATTAAATGTCCTTTCCTTTAATCACTGTATATTCCTCCTTTTTAATCACGTTGTTTTCCCGCTCCGACGTACGTCTCCAGTCCTTTTCTGCCGTCCATGACGATGTTAACTCCAGTTGTGGAAAAAGTACCCAATTGTCATACTTGAGTAAAAGTAAAGATACCTTAATAGAAAATGACTCAACTAAAAGTGAAAGTCACCCAGTAAAATACTACTTGAGTAAAAGTCTAAAAGTATTTGGTTTTAAATATACTTAAGTATCAAAAGTAAAATTACAAGTATAAATCATTTCAAATTCCTTACATAAAGCAAACCAGATGATTTTCTTGTTTTTAAAATGTACGTTCAGCCAGAGGCAAACTCCAACACTCAGACAATTTACAAACAAAGCATTTGTGTTTAGTGAGTCTGCCAGATCAGAGGCAGTAGGGATGTTCTCTTGATAAGTGTGTGAATTTGACCATTTTCTGTCCTGCTAAGCATTCAAAATGTAACGAGTACTTTTGGGTGTCAGGTATTTTCTTTTCTTTAGGAATGTAGTGAAGTAAAAGTAAAAGTAGTCAAAAATATAAATAGTAAAGTCAAGTACAGATACACCAAAGAAATACTTAAGTAGTACTTTAAAGTATTTTTACTTAAGTACTTTACACCACTGGTTAACTCTCTTTCTTAGCTAGCTGGACTATGCACTTGCCTCTGCTAGCAATACACTGTGCTAACATTAGCCTATTCTGGACCACAGAAAATAACATTTTTAAACAGTTGTAAAAACTCACATCTTCCAGACAGAATAGTTCCTGTAGATTCAGACTTACTCATCGCCAATCTTTTGTTATGTCTCGTGGGTTTCATAACCAAGTCTGTATAACAATTCAATAATGATGAGACAGGAGATCAGTTCAACCATTTATCTGGAATGTGATCATCTCAACACATACAAACCCCCTTGATGCTCTGCAGCACAACCCCAATATACAACAAATACATAAATAAGTAAATGGACACTAAACAAAACTCATAGAGGAATTTAAATGTTCAGTTGTAGAAAGTAGGGCCATGGGATAGGGTCAGAAAGGTCAGTATGTTTGATAACTGGTTCCAGAGGTGACATAACAAGCATAAGGTCCATTATAACACAGTGAAGTAGAGGTGGGAGCTAAAAGCAGACATGGACAGTGAGACGGTGTGAGGAGGTCAGGGGTGAAACACTAGATCAGGACAGGTAGAAATGGCAGGGCTGGAAATATACACAGAGACACATTCTGATCATGGCTCAGACCTGACCTGAGACACCCAAACAGAAGATGCCATAGCAAAGTCCTGTCCAGTAGGCTATATGGGATTTCCTTTCATCAAAATACAACACATGGAAATGTGTCCAGTGTGTGTGTGTGTCCAGCATATGTGTGTGTGTCCAGTGTGTGTGTGTATGTCCAGTGTGTGTGTGTGTGTATCAAGTGTATTTGTGTGTGTGTGTCCAGTGTGTGTGTGTGTCCAGTGTGTGTGTGTGTCCAGTGTGTGTGTGTGTGTGTCCAGTGTGTGTGTGTTCAGTGTGTGTGTGTCCAGTGTGTGTGTGTGTGTGTCCAGTGTGTGTTTGTTCAGTGTGTGTGTGTCCAGTGTGTGTGTGTGTGTCCAGTATGTGTGTATGTATGTCCAGTGTGTGTGTGTGTCCAGTGTGTGTCCAGTGTGTGTGCAGTGTGTGTGTGTGTGTGTCCAGTGTGTGTGTGTGTGTGTGTCCAGTGTGTGTGTGTCCAGTGTGTGTGTGTGTGTTCAGTGTGTATGTGTGTCCAGTGTGTGTGTGTGTGTGTCCAGTGTGTATGTGTGTGTCCAGTGTGTGTGTGTGTGTGTATGTTCAGTGTGTGTGTGTGTCTAGTGTGTGTATGTGTGTCCCAAGTGTGTTTGTGTGTGTGTGTGTGTGTCCAGTGTATGTGTGTGTGTGTGTGTGTCCGGTGTGTGTGTGTGTGTGTGTGTGTTTGTCCTGCATGTGTGTGTCCAGTGTGTGTGTTTGTGTGTGTGTCCAGTGTGAGTGTGTCCAGTGTGTGTGTGTCCAGTGTATGTGTGTGTGTGTGTGTGTGTGTGTGTGTATGTTTGTGTGTGTGTGTGTCCAGTGTGTGTGTGTGTCCAGTGTGTGTGTGTCCAGTGTGTGTCTGTGTCCAGTGTGTGTGTTCAGTGTGTGTGTGTGTGTGTACATTGTGTGTGTGTGTGTCTAGTGTGTGTGTGTGTGTGTGTCCAGTGTGTGTGTTGATGTCCAGTGTGAGTGTGTCCAGTGTGTGTGTGTGTGTGTCTATGTGTGTGTCCAGTGTGTGTGTGTGTGTGTGTGTGTGTGTCCAGTGGGTGTGTGTGTCCAGTGTGTGTGTTCAGTGTGTGTGTGTGTCCAGTGTGTGTGTTCAGTGTGTGTGTGTGTGTGTGTTTGTGTGTGTGTGTGTGTGTGTGTCAAGTGTGTGTGTGTGTGTGTGTGTCCAGTGTATATGTGTGTGTGTGTGTGTGTGTCCGGTGTGTGTGTCCAGTGTGTGTGTGTGTCCAGTGTGTGTGTGTGTGTCCAGTGTGTGTGTGTGTGTGTGTGTGTGTGTGTGTGTGTGTGTGTGTGTGTGTGTGTGTGTGTGTGTGTGTGTGTGTGTGTGTCCAGTGTGTGTGTGTCCAGTGTCCGTGTGTGTGTGTGTGTCCAGTGTGTGTGTTTGTCTAGTGTGTGTGTGTGTGTGTGTGTGTTTGTCCAGTGTGTGTGTGTGAGTGTGTGTCCAGTGTGTGTGTGTGTGTGTCCATGTGTGTGTGTGTGTGTGTCCAGTGTGTGAGTGTGTCCAGTGTGTGAGTGTGTCCAGTGTGTGAGTGTGTCCAATGTGTGTGTCCAGTGTGTGTGTGTGTGTGTCTAGTGTGTGTGTGTGTGTGTCCAGTGTGTGTGTTGATGTCCAGTGTGAGTGTGTCCAGTGTGTGTGTATGTGTGTGTCCAGTGTGTGTGTGTGTGTGTGTGTGTGTGTGTTCCAGTGGGTGTGTGTGTCCAGTGTGTGTGTTCAGTGTGTGTGTGTGTCCAGTGTGTGTGTTCAGTGTGTGTGTGTGTGTGTGTTTGTGTGTGTGTGTGTGTGTGTCAAGTGTGTGTGTGTGTGTGTGTGTCCAGTGTATATGTGTGTGTGTGTGTGTGTGTCCGGTGTGTGTGTCCAGTGTGTGTGTGTGTCCAGTGTGTGTGTGTGTGTCCAGTGTGTGTGTGTGTGTGTGTGTGTGTGTGTGTGTGTGTGTGTGTGTGTGTGTGTGTGTGTGTGTGTGTGTGTGTGTGTGTGTGTGTCCAGTGTGTGTGTGTCCAGTGTACGTGTGTGTGTGTGTGTCCAGTGTGTGTGTTTGTCTAGTGTGTGTGTGTGTGTGTGTGTTTGTCCAGTGTGTGTGTGTGAGTGTGTGTCCAGTGTGTGTGTGTGTGTGTCCAGTGTGTGTGTGTGTGTGTCCAGTGTGTGAGTGTGTCCAGTGTGTGAGTGTGTCCAGTGTGTGTGTGTCCAATGTGTGTGTGTCCAGTGTGTGTGTGTGTGTGTGTACAGTGTGAGTGTGTCCAGTGTGTGTGTGTGTGTATGTCCAGTGTGAGTGTGTGTCTAGTGTGTGTGTGTGTGTTCAGTGTATGTGTGTGTGTGCGTCCGGTGTGTGTTTGTGTGTGTGTCCGGTGTGTGTGTGTGTGTTCAGTGTATGTGTGTGTGTGTGTCCGGTGTGTGTGTGTGTGTGTGTGTCCAGTGCTCAGTTGTACAGTTATCACTTGTTGACCAACTACAGGAATACTGACCTCAGAGTCTCCAGTTTACAGTGGGGATTCCCCAGTCCAGCAGAGAGCAGCTTCACTCCTGAATCCTTCAGGTCATTGTTACTCAGGTCCAGCTCTCTCAGGTGTGAGGGGTTTGACTTCAGAGCTGAGACCAGAGAAGCACAGCCTTCCTCTGTGACTCCACAGCCTGACAGCCTGCAAAGAGATCATCATGATTTCACAAACACACTGTTAATTTAACACCAGTAGTGTAGAAGGACAATGGCAGATGCATTTGGTTTATTCTCCCAAACAACATATAGATTCATCTTCCGTCTCCTAGAATTGTATGGTCATATTGTTATACTAATGTGAACACCAATGCAGTGATTCAATATGTTTTTCAATATAATATTATATACATACTATAATATATATTTTTCTCTAAACTGATGATTAATACTTAAATAAACTTGTATTCACTCACAGATCAGCTCTGGAGACTTTGACCACTGGCAGCAGCCTCAGAAGACCTTCCTCTGATCTGGAGTATTTCTTCGGGTCAAACACATCCAGCTCCTTTCTGAAGTCAGCAACACAAAGACCAGAGCTGACCACTGTCCAGGTGACAGTTTGGCTTCTGAGAGACTTCCTGATCTCAGGTAGCTTTGGAT
Organism: Coregonus clupeaformis; assembly: GCF_020615455.1. Taxonomy (NCBI): domain Eukaryota; kingdom Metazoa; phylum Chordata; class Actinopteri; order Salmoniformes; family Salmonidae; genus Coregonus; species Coregonus clupeaformis. Next base: position 1,279,798 of record NW_025533472.1, read on the forward strand.
TTCTTCCACTAGAGAATGGTCATTCAGTTCATTCAGACAGTGGAACAGATTGATGCACCTCTCTGGAGAGGGATTCTCCCTGATCTTCTCCTTGATGTACTTGACTGTTTCTTCATGGCTCTGTGAGCTGCTTCTTGTCTTTGCCAGTAGACCTCGTAAGTGCTTCTGATTGGACTCCAGTGAGAGGCCCAGAAGGAAGCGGAGGAAAAGGTCCAGGTTTCCCGTCTCACTTTGTAAGGCTTTATCCACAGCACTCTTGTAGAAAGTAACTTCAGGCTTGTCTCTGAACAGTGCAAAAAAGTTCCTGGTTGATTGAGGTTTAGCCATTAGATTCTCATTGTTGTTGATGAATGAGAGGAACACATATACAGCAGCCAGAAACTCCTGAATGCTCAGATGCACGAAGCAGTACACCTTGTCCTGGTACAGCCCACATTCCTCTTTAAAGAGCTGTGTGCACAATCCTGAGTACACTGAGGCTTCATTGACATCAATGCCAGCCTCTTTCAGATCTTCTTCATAGAAAATCAGATTGCCCTCAACAAGCTGTTGAAAAGCCAGTTTTCCCAGTGACAGAATGCTCTCTTTATTCCAGTGTGGACCTGTCTCTTCTTTCCCAAGATACTTTTCATTCTTCTGTTTGGTATGAAACTCCACAAGGTGTGTGTACATCTCAGTCAGAGTCTTGGGCATCTCTTCTGTCTTATGTTTCAGCATGTGTTCAAGGACTGTTGCAGAAATCCAACAGAAGACTGTAATGTGGCACATGTAATGTGGTCCTCTGTAGCTCAGCTGGTAGAGCACGGCGCTTGTAACGCCAAGGTAGTGGGTTCGATCCCCGGGACCACCCATACACAAAAATGTATGCACGCATGACTGTAAGTCGCTTTGGATAAAAGCGTCTGCTAAATGGCATATTAATTTTTTTATATTACATGATGTAGAGGCTCCTTGATGTCTTTATGTGTGAGATGATTCTGCTGGCCAGGTCCTCATCACTGAATCTCTTCCTGAAGTACTCCTCCTTCTGTGGGTCATTGAACCCTCGTACCTCTGTCACCTGGTCAACACACCCTGAAGGGATCTTATTGGCTGCTGCAGGTCGGGTAGTTATCCAGAGGAGAGCAGAGGGAAAAAGATTTCCCTTGATGAGATTTGTCAGCAGAACATCCACTGAGGTTGACTCTGTGACGTCACAACACATCTTGTTCTTCTGGAAGTCTAGGGGCAGTCGGCACTCATCCAGACCATCAAAGATGAACAGAACTTTCTACTTGTCGTAGTTGGAGATTCTTGATTCTTTGGTTTCCATTGAGAAGTGATTGAGAAGTTCAATCAAAGTGTGTTTTTCCTTTTTGATCAAATTGAGCTCCCGGAAAGGGAATGAAAATACAAATTGGACATCCTGATTTGCTTTTCCTTCAGCCCAGTCCAGAATGAACTTCTGCACAGAGACTGTTTTTCCAATGCCAGCGACTCCCTTTGTCAGCACAGTCCTGATAGGTTTGTCTTGTCCAGTTAAGGGTTTGAAGATGTCGTTACATTTGATTGCAGTCTCTGGATTTGCTTGTTTCCTGGTTGTTGTCTCAATCTGTCTCAGCTCATGTTCATTATTGACCTCTCCTGTTCCACCCTCTGTGATGTAGAGCTCTGTGTAGATCTTATTGAGAAGTGTTGGGTTTCCTTGTTTAGCGATCCCCTCAAATACACATTGAAACTTCTTCTTTAGATTCGATTTGAGTTCACGTTGGCAAATCACAGCAAGCTCATCTGAATGAAGAAATAACACAGAGGATATTAATATTACGTCTGTTTTAATGCCTACAGTATTGTGGGACTGTTATAATTTATGAGAACATTTTAAATTATAATAATTTATTCGTTTAACTGACTGTATAAATGTGTAAATGTTCTCATAATGCATTACAGACTGGTGTGACTGATTTATATCATTATTGGTATTACTGATGGTATCATTAATGTTCTCTCTCTCTCTCTCTCTCTCTCTCTCTCTCTCTCTCTCTCTCTCTCTCTCTCTCTCTCTCTCTCTCTCTCTCTCTCTCTCTCTCTCTCTCTCTCTCTCAACACAACACTACACAACACAACACAACACAACACAACACAACACATCCCTGCTGCTACTTAATGAGGTCACTAGGTGTTGTGTTAAGGCTGCTACAATATCATTGAGTTACACAGCTACTTTAGCTGTACTTTAGCTACAGCTTTTAAATGTTTGTTATAAAACAGCATTCAACATGAGGCAGACAGCTCTTACTTTTCTCCAGTGTGTCAGCAAGCTCCTTCTGGTTCATTTTCCTCAGGACGTGCAGTGTGATCTTCAGAGCCCCCTCTCTGGCACTGCTCTCCTGCTTCTCATCGTCAGCATCCACCACTTCCTTGTCCTGCTTCTGACCCTCAAAGCCTTCTGGGAGTTCTGGACTAAGAATCCTCTTGAACATCTTCAGCTCGTTCTTCACAAATGTCATAATATTCTCTTCAAGCAACTGAAATAAATCAAGCAAATCAGTTAAGCAAGAGACTAAATGCTTTCTCATTAACACATTAATGAATGATTGACAGATCAACTTTACTTCAGGTAAACAAAAACTAATGTACATAACAGGACCACATACACTGAATATGGAGGCCAGGTCTGTTTGATGACTCTGGGAAGACTGATCACTGAGAATCTCTGACTCTGATCTCTCCTGTTGGTTTCTGTGGACAAAACATCAGATTAAATCTCCTCATCCAGGGAGTACACACACACACACACACACACACACACACACACACACACAAACACACACAAACACACACAGAGAGGCAATGTAGTTGTCACGATCGTCGTAAAGGAGAGTAGACCAAGGCGCAGCGTGTGAAACGAACATGACTTTATTATATTAAAGTATCTAAATACAAAACAAAAGACGACTCGTGAAGTCCACAGTAACAATGACCGTAAAGGAACAAAAACCCACAACACCCAAAGGAAAACATACAGATTAAATATGGCTCCCAATCAGAGACAACCAGCCCACAGCTGACACTCGTTGCCCCTGATTGGGAGTCATTATCTCAAACATAGAAATACACCCAATGAATGAACACACCCTGGCTCAATATACAGAGTCCCAGAGCCAGGGTGTGACAGTACCCCCCCCTAAAGGCGCGGACTGCGACCGCGCCTCAACTAAACAAAACAGGGGAGGGCTGGGCGGGCATACCTCCTCGGCGGCGGTTCTGGCTCCGGCCTTGACCACCACCCTCCGATACACCCCCCATAGTGCCCCTGGTCCAGTCTGTCGACTTGCACCCCTTTCTTGGTGCGTGGAGGAGGAACGGGCCTTACCAGGCTGACTTCTCGCACCCCTGGCTTAGTGCGAGTGGCAGGAACAGACCGGACCGGGCTGGCGACGCGCACCGTATGTTTGGTGCGAGTGGCAGGAACAGGCCGGGTCGGGCTGGCGACGCGCACCGTATGTTTGGTGCGAGTGGCAGGAACAGGCCGGGTCGGGCTGGCGACGCGCACCGTAGACTTAGTGCGGGTGGCAGGAACAGGCCGGACCGGGCTGGCGACGCACACCGTAGGCTTTGTGCGTGGAGCAGGGACAGACCGGGCTGGGCTGTCGACGCACACCGTAGGTTTAGTGCGTGGAGCAGGGACAGGCCGGGTCGGGCTGGCGACGCGCACCGTAGACTTGGTGCGGGTGGCAGGAACAGGCCGGACCGGGCTGGCGACGCGCACCGTATGTTTGGTGCGAGTGGCAGGAACAGGCCGGGTCGGGCTGGCGACGCGCACCGTAGACTTAGTGCGGGTGGCAGGAACAGGCCGGACCGGGCTGGCGACGCGCACCGTAGGTTTGGTGCGAGTGGCAGGGACAGGCCGGGCTGGGCTGACGATGCACACCGTAGGCTTTGTGCGTGGAGCAGGGACAGGCCGGACTGGGCTGGCGACGCACACCGTAGGCTTTGTGCGTGGAGCAGGGACAGGCCGGGCTGGGCTGGCGACGCACACCGTAGGCTTTGTGCGTGGAGCAGGGACAGGCCGGGCTGGGCTGGCGACGCACACCGTAGGCTTTGTGCGTGGAGCAGGGACAGGCCGGGCTGGGCTGGCGACGCACCCCGTAGACTTGGTGCGGGTGGCAGGAACAGGCCGGGTCGGGCTGGCGACGCGCACCGTAGACTTGGTGCGGGTGGCAGGAACAGGCCGGACCGGGCTGGCGACGCGCACCGTAGGTTTAGTGCGTGGAGCAGGGACAGGCCGAACCGGGCTGTGGAGACGGATAGGAGGCCTGGAGTGAATAGCGGCCACCACCCGTCCTGGCTGAATGCCTACCCTCACACACTCTGTGTGAGGCATCCGCACAGGACGTACAGGGCGGTGTACCCCTGGCCTGGTGGCCTTCTGGATCCGCCCCCATTTCTCCTCCGTCAGCCCCGTCGTCCATGCCGTGTGCCCCCCCCTAAACATTTTCTGGGGTTGCCTCACGACCGTCCGACGACGACCCTGATCACGCCGTAGCTCCTCTCTACGGCGCGCCTCCACCGTCTCTTCTCCCGGCGCTTCCTCCCATGTCCACCCCAAGGGCTGCCCCTGGACACGCTGCTTGGTCGTTGCATGGTGGGTTTTTCTGTCACGATCGTCGTAAAGGAGAGTAGACCAAGGCGCAGCGTGTGAAACGAACATGACTTTATTATATTAAAGTATCTAAATACAAAACAAAAGACGACTCGTGAAGTCCACAGTAACAATGACCGTAAAGGAACAAAAACCCACAACACCCAAAGGAAAACATACAGATTAAATATGGCTCCCAATCAGAGACAACCAGCCCACAGCTGACACTCATTGCCCCTGATTGGGAGTCATTATCTCAAACATAGAAATACACCCAATGAATGAACACACCCTGGCTCAATATACAGAGTCCCAGAGCCAGGGTGTGACAGTAGTGTTGGTTTGACATTGTTTCAGGACTATGAAAATGGAAAAAAGGATTAGCCTATGGATTATGAAAACAACAAAAATAAATGGGAAAATGGGAGATGAGAAATGACTAGAGACAGTGTTGTTTAACTCACTGACAATGACCCATGAGTTCTTCTTACCTTTGTTCAGTAGAAAAGTCTCCCTCTCTAAACATTATAGGACGATCCATAGACCGGTCACTCTTCATGGACACACAGCTGAGTACAGGGGAGGCTGGTCTCTCCTGCTTGATTGGGCTTCAACACAACAGAGACAAACATTATGTCTCTCATCTACTCTGAGCTCAGATGGGGAAACATAAGAAGAGTTTCATTCCAAAACGCTATATATCCATTTTCAGAAATGTTGGTAAATTAGCTTTTATTGTTTGAATAAATTATGAAAGAGATTGGTGTGTTTCTTCACTATCTAATCATGGCATGGGGTTGTTCAATGACAGACATGTATTTGTTTAAAATCTATCACTTGATGGTTTCATTTCAGAGAGACAAATAATCATGTTGCCTCACTCACAGAGAAATAAGTAGTACTGCTAGGTTTTACACTGTAATAATATATATCTACCTCACTCTCAGATAAATAAGTAGTACTGCTAGGTTTTACACAGTCAAATGTGGCCGACCGGCTCGATTCGAACTTATTTAGCAACATTTGAAATTGTGTTTTTTTACATTGGATAAAAGTAGAGACTCAGCTAGAAAAAGGTATATAATACACTACAGTTGAGGAACAATGGGAAAGTAATTCTGCTTTGAAAGATGATAAACTTGTAACCTCACTTTTGAGAAAATGGCCTTTGAATGTTTTGGTACACCTACTGGAGAGCTCTTCTTTATCTACAGTGGTGTTACTTTGGCAGATAATGTCATCCATCTAAATAAATAGTTTTTTAAATATATATAGTTAACTAAATGTATGGTGTTTTTGGTTTATGTCAGTTTCATTGTTTGTTATGCTATAAATGGTTATGTTATGGTTGTAAGTGGTAGAATGAACTAGAAAATGTCATATTTTGAAATTCTGAGTAATTACTACTTTAGTAAGGATATACTTTATTCAGTACTACTGCAGTTACTAAATAATTCCAATAGATGGCAGCATAAGACCACAAATGACACTTCAGAAGGTTAGTTTAGTTTTCTCCCTGAATACACCACCACTCCCCCTCACAGGAAAACTCCTGCACACGCTTTTTACTGTCCCTTTTCACACTGCTAACGCAAGAGGAACGACTGAAAAAGCATTTAACAGATTACTGTGAAATAATATAATGATGATTCATGTTTATTTTTACCTGTTTTTATACTCATGTTTTGAAATTATACTTCATTACTATAACGATTATCAATAAGCCTGAACATTAATTTAGTCACCTCTGGTCGAGAAAACGTATTTTCCTAGTACATTCATTGTCAGATTCATCAACCAGCAGCAAGCACTCTGCCTTCTAGCACAAGCGAGGGGCATGTTGAGGTACATTTGCTAACTGGGAGGGTTGCGTGATGTAATTTATTGGCCGGCTGGAAGACGCACTCTTGTCTTTTCTATTCCGAGGTTGTTTACTCCCAATATTTTATAATGCATGATTACTAGGGTTGAGGTTAGCGCATCTGACTAGTGATTATTTACCCGGGGTTCAACACCTGCTATAGTTACTATTTAATTGCTCTTCCAAAAGCAACACAGGACAAATACGAGATATATAGCTAGCTAAAGTAATGAGTGACCATTTTAGAAAATCATGGGACATTTAGTATTTGGTTGCATGCTATTTTATGTCAATCATATTGCTGCTTGTAGCCTATAACTGATGCTTCGTTGTCTTATGTTGCCATACAGTGGGAATAAAAAGTATTTAGTCAGCCACCAATTGTGCAAGTTCTCCCACTTAAAAAAGATGAGAGAGGCCTGTAATTTTCATCATAGGTACACATCAACTATGACAGACAAATTGAGAGAAAAAAAATCCAGAAAATCACATTGTAGGATTTTTAATGAATTTATTTGCAAATTATGGTGGAAAATAAGTATTTGGTCACCTACAAACAAGCAAGATTTCTGGCTCTCACAGACCTTTAACTTCTTCTTTAAGAGGCTCCTCTGTCCTCCACTCGTTACCTGTATTAATGGCACCTGTTTGAACTTGTTATCAGTATAAAAGACACCTGTCCACAACCTGAAACAGTCACACTCCAAACTCCACTATGGCCAAGACCGAAGAGCTGTCAAAGGACACCAGAAACAAAATTGTAGACCTGCACCAGGCTGGGAAGACTGAATCTGCAATAGGTAAGCAGCTTGGTTTGAAGAAATCAACTGTGGGAGCAATTATTAGGAAATGGAAGACATACAAGACCACTGATAATCTCCCCTCGATCTGGGGCTCCACGCAAGATCTCACCCCGTGGGGTCAAAATGATCACAAGAATGGTGAGCAAAAATCCCAGAACCACATGGGGGGACCTAGTGAATGACCTGCAGAGAGCTGGGACCAAAGTAACAAAGCCTACCATCAGTAACACACTACGCCGCCAGGGAATCAAATCCTGCAGTGCCAGACGTGTCCCCCTGCTTAAGCCAGTACATGTCCAGGCCCGTCTGAAGTTTGCTAGAGTGCATTTGGATGATCCAGAAGAGGATTGGGAGAATGTCATATGGTCAGATGAAACGAAAATATAACTTTTTTGGTAAAAACTCAACTCGTCGTGTTTGGAGGACAAAGAATGCTGAGTTGCATCCAAAGAACACCATACCTACTGTGAAGCATGGGGGGTGGAAACATCATGCTTTGGGGCTGTTTTTCTGCAAAGGGACCAGGACGACTGATCCGTGTTAAGGAAAGAATGAATGGGGCCATGTATCGTGAGATTTTGAGTGAAAACCTCCTTTCATCAGCAAGGGCATTGAAGATGAAACGTGGCTGGGTCTTTCAGCATGACAATGATCCCAAACACAACGCCCCCGGGCAACGAAGGAGTGGCTTCGTAAGAAGCATTTCAAGGTCCTGGAGTGGCCTAGCCAGTCTCCAGATCTCAACCCCATAGAAAATCTTTGGAGGGAGTTGAAAGTCCATGTTGCCCAGCGACAGCCCCCAAAACATCACTGCTCTAGAGGAGATCTGCATGGAGGAATGGGCCAAAATACCAGCAATAGTGTGTGAAAACCTTGTGAAGACTTACAGAAAACGTTTGACCTGTGTCATTGCCAACAAAGGGTATATAACAAAGTATTGAGAAACTTTTGTTATTGACCAAATACTTATTTTCCACCATAATTTGCAAATAAATTCATTAAAGATCCTACAATGTAATTTTCTGGGTTTTTTTCCTCATTTTGTCTGTCATAGTTGACGTGTACCTATGATGAAAATTACAGGCCTCTCTCATCTTTTTAAGTGGGAGAACTTGCACAATTGGTGGCTGACTAAATACTTTTTTTCCCCACTGTATATTGGAAATATTTAGCAAATCAAAGTTATTAATTCACGTGCAGACTTTGGTGAGGCAGCTAAGAATAAAAACTAATGTGGCTTGTTTATCAAGCATTCTGCCTTGCAATAATACATATCATAAAATAACTAATAACAAACAAAAAAACAGCAAATGCTAAGACAGGTTTTGATTAACAAAATTGTTAATGGCCAGCAGCCATTTAGAAACAACAAATCGTCAAAGAAAAATTGTTATTTCTTAATTAGAAAATGTATTCTGGCTGTTTAAATTGACCACATCTTGAAAAAGAGGATAGGACATACATTTTGTTTAGGTTGTACCCCTTTTTCTGAAAACAAATATGGTTAAACATGACTAGAAAATGTTTAATGTTTGATGGATATCCGCCAGCCATCGCTAGCACTATTTGTGACCACAACGTGTGCTCAGGGGAACTGAGCTGCAGGTAGCGTAGTGGTTAAGAGCATAGTGCCAGTAACAGAAAGGTCGCTGGTTCTAATCCCTGAGCCGACTAGTTGAACAATCTGTCGATGTGCCCTTGAGCAAGGCACTTAACCCTAATTGCTCCTGTAAATTGCTCTGGATAAGAGGGTCTGCTAAATGACTCAAATGTAACAGTGAGCCCGCTCACCAAGTAGCCGTAACCTTGTTAATAATCAGTTACCTGAGGTAAACCTACAGGGTTAACGCAGGCAGGTCTCATTGATAACAATAGTGAAGCTGGCATTGTGACGCAGAACAATGGGCTGGGAATAGAACGTTCTGAAGGCGAGTCGGTGTCACGGAGCTCAATAGAACTTATAGGAGCTGGTAGGGTCTAAAATAAGGCCTGTTTTTTCGCAAATATTCATAATCAGGGACAGAAGATAATATTATGAATCTGGGCTCCATGGCGGATGCAATGAACTAATTTTATCAGAAATAAATGTTGTAAAAAATGTCACTTGAGGCGCCCCGAAAATAATATTCAAAAGTTCAGTCCTTGGACACAGAGGGGTTAAACACTAAAGTTACCGTCCATCTAGTGAAGAGAGGAGAACCGGACAGAGGGAGCGTAGGCCAGCATCAGTCAACGACAGAGGGAGAAGCCCTCCACGGTATTTAACAGGTGGAAGAAACAACCAGGGAGCTCCATCGGTCCACAAGAAATGCAGGCAGCCGGTGATGATGTAGTGGTAGCTAGGATAACTAGGATGCTGCTGGTAGAGTCGCTAATTACCTTACCGAGCCGTACCGACTAGCTTGGCTAACTACCAGGTCGTTCGTCTGTCCCTCGTCTCGAGGATGATGACGAATCCGGTGAACCACAAAATGAAACAAGGATAGCGAGTGAAAAGGATCTGGCTACACTCATACTGTCCCTGACCAAAAAGCAAATTGAACAATAAACTTCGGTGTCTCAACACTGTAATGAACTCCGTCGTTGTTCCCCAAGATCACCTCAGCCCACTCTTCGCGTAACTGGACAATATGCTTGGCGCCAAACGGTACGTGGACGCGGGCAGTTCTGTAGGGGACGCGGACAGTTTCAGAACGCGGACACGAGCAGAGCAACACAATAAACTAAACCAAGTCTTTACAGTCGGGTACATTCGTAATATTCATTTTTCTTTAAAAAATGTAAAACAAACATTACGTTTTTTTATAACAATATTTTGAGATCTGGGCCCATATCCAAAAAGCGTCTCAGAGTAGAAAATTGGTCCTCTCTCTCCCCAGACAGACTCATTTAATACTGGGTCGTTACAATATTTTGAGATCTGGGCCCATATCCAAAAAGCGTCTCAGAGTAGAAAATGTGTCGTATAAGTGCTGAGAATAAAGCCGTTTTAGTCCTACTCTTATGGGTATAAATTAAAGCTATGCATGAAGCCTCTTTATTCATAAGTGTCCCACCTAGGCAGATATTTAGGACACCTCATGAGCTGTACTAACCTGTTAAGAGGTACCAGCAGGTGTCTTGATAATAGAAACATGCAGTGAGTCAGTGGTTCCTGTGCAACATGTAATTGCTTTGGAGCAGTGGCGACCTGTCATTCAGGGCAGAGCCCCACCTGTTTAGCAGATGCTCTTACCCAGAGCGATTTACAGTAAGTGCATTCATCTTAAGATAGCTAGCTGAGACAACCAGATAATACAGTCAAATATACAGGATACAAACATTCAATTTCAGCTAAACAATGGATATATAGCGTTTTGCAATAAAAATAATAATAATTATATACATCTAAAATCTATTAATTAAACATCTGGGAACAGTAATATTGAAGGTACCCATAAGCAACCATTTCTGATTAAAAAACATGTGAAAATTGTGGAAATAGCATTTAGGAAATAAACTCTTAATAATTCTTAAACAAAAGTGTCATCTCACCTCTTAGCTTTGGTGTCATGTTCCCCAGAGAGACTCATTTTAGAGGCAGGGCCCCCCTCCTCTCTCTCCCCAGAGAGACTCATTTTAGAGGCAGGGCCCCCCTCCTCTCTCTCCCCAGAGAGACTCATTTTAGACCACTGTCCCCTAAACAGAGATCCAACATGTTGGTTGTAGTTAACACAGTAATTCTTGAACGTGAATTGTTATCATTTATTAATTATCTCTTACAAAACATTTACTAACAGACATATCAAAACAGTCAGGCGATTTAATGCAATCACATGAACATGTAGTTGTGACATATCTTCTCCATGGTAACTGTCAATAATAATAATAAGTCAGTGTTTGTTAAGGTAGATATAGACAGTGCAGCAACACAAGGCCATGTCTCACCCTTATTTGTATTCATTAAAAGTCAGCCATTTATTAAATCTGTTATTTTCTAAACGTATCTGAGAATGTAGACAGAAGGGCTAAAACAGGCTTGATTGATCTGGGGGGGATCAGTGATCTATACAGAAAGGTTTTTTGCAACAATTAAGAGATGTTTTATTATTTAAAGTAGGCTAGGTTATAATGTATAACAGTATTTTTTTGTGTAAAGCAGATCAAGGTCTATACCTCAGCCAGTGGTGACCCGTCATTCAGGGCAGGTGGCCTTTCCTGTTTTGCATGTTATTTTGGCATTAATACGTGTCACATATCAGTTTGCAAAAAATGTAAAAAATAATATATATATAATTGAGCTAATAAAGCCGCAAAAAAACATGGTCTCTTTTTTGTTTTCTTGAGTAAGGCAGCTCCAAAATGCAGGTGTTTCAGCCTAGCTCAGTGCTTTCTGTGGTGGTGGGTCAAGCCAGAAGTCAATACGGAGCGATGCGCCGTGATTGGCTCAGTGTTCGGACACTACGTCACCACCAAGTCTAAGGATAGAGCTAAAATATTCAAGCCCCCTGGGTGCTGCCACAGAGTTACATTAGAAGTGCCCATCCAAGAAGGTCATTGGCCAACAGATAAAATGACGTCAAATCACATTATATCTACAGTAGCTTTGATTGGACTGATCATGTCAACATCATACTTTCAAAATCTTAGCCAGCAGTCATCATCACGAATCAGGTCGACAATCTACAGGCAAATCCTTTTTAATCATTGTCATATGAAGAGAAATAATGAAGAGAAATGATAGGACAGCTGTTGGGAATCTGCTGTTGGGACTCTGCTGTTGGGACTCTGCTGTTGGGACTCTGCTGTTGGGACTCTGCTGTTGGGACTCTGCTGTTGGGACTCTGCTGTTGGGACTCTGCTTTATGTAGGCCCTGACAGTTTGTGGGCACCGTTTGTCACCGTTATAGTGCAATGAATGTATTGTTTAGTGTTGTGTTGTGGAGTGGCTTTGCTGGCATGCATCCCCCTTTATTTATGTTTTGCCCCACCAAGATTGACATGCTAAAATCACCACTGACCTCAGCTATAGCCTAGATGACCAGCCTAAACCTGTTCAGATCAGTTCCCATAACGTTATAACAGTAACAGTAGCAGGAGCCTAGTCCTGATACAGATGGAGGTCTATACCTCAGCTATAGCCTACATATCCTAGATGACCAGCCTAAACCTGTTCAGATCAGTTCCCATAACGTTATAGACCTAACAGTAGCAAGACAGAGCTTGTAGCCTAGGCATGGTATTTTACACACCATTTCAAACGGAGACTATCAGGTTTGTCAGCATGATAAGTGATCATAGCTCAAACCTACTCTGACTATTGAATGCCTGACGTTGACCTAACCTTATAATAGTTTGTAGTTTAGCCTAGACCTACGAGAGTCTGCCCATCTTTCCTACATATCAACACATTTATCCGACTTCTAATGTTACCGAGAAATATGTGCCACAGTTTCAACAGCCATTGTGTAACTGCGTAGGCTACACACTTACTTTCACGTTCATATGAGGAAATCACATAACTTCTTACAGTCGCTGGTGCAGCCGCCTGTTCTCTTGCAGATGAAGTAGCTTTTATAGGCAACTCATTCAACCAGCCTAAACAACAGTAAATAAAAGATGTCAAATGGTCAAAAGTCAATCCTGATATAGCCATGTACATCAAAGAGAGGTGTATTGCTACTGGTGTAGGATCTTAATTTTAGCCAGTTTGCTACAGCAGGAAAATAATCCTGCAGCAACAGGACATTTTAATTATTATGGGAATGGCCGGCAGGGATGTAGCTCAGTTGGTAGAGCATGGCATTTGCAACGCCAGGGTTGTGGGTTCGATTCCAGTATAAAAAATAAAAATGTATGCACTCGCAATGTATGTAAGTCGCTCTGGATAAGAGTGTCTGCTAAATGACTAAAATGTAAAAAATCACCATGTAGAATTATGTGTACAGATGTAGGATCTTAATTTGATCACCCCCCACAGCAGAATAACTTTCCCTCAACGCAGTAAATGTAAAACTTGTAGTGTATTTGAGGTTTTAAAAGGCTTCTGAAGTTTGTAATTTCCACTTAGAAATGGCAGACTTCAGTTTCCCTTACTAAAAATGTATCAACCGCTACAAAAATGTCCATTCACCTTTTCAGTCACCTCCTCCTTGTGTGAAGGACAAGTAAATAAACAGGTTAATGTCAAGCTCTGCATGTTTTTTGGAATGTCTCATGCAATGTAGGCTTACATTGAACACCACACATTGGCTGCTACTGTAGGCTGAATGATAGAACAGCTATTTCCATGTTAAATGTTATTGGAGGCCTTTTTTACATTATGATCAAATAGCCTACTTGGTCTCTGTTAAAACTGTAACTTAAAGTGGGTACAGCCTCAGTGTTCACAGTAAACTCACGCCGGAAGTTGCACAGATCGCTACACTATAGTAGAACTATGATACAATTACATTTATCAAAGGAAATGGGAAATGTAGAACTATGACGAATGAATATTGATGTATTGAATTCACAGGAGGTTGGTGGCACCTTAATTGGGGAGGACGGGCTTGTGGTAATGGCTGGAGCGGAATAGGTGGAATGGTATCATTAATATGAGCCGTCCTCCCCTCAGCAACCTCCACTAGATTGAATTTGTCTTGCCCACGTCCAGTTAGCGCCATTTTGTATGATTAAACTGTCAAGTCATTATATATTTTCCGTTCTGCTGAGAGAGCACCTTCCTGATGACTAGCGCTCTGTATATTCTAATGGATGAGGCCTGAGCTGGAATGTGAAGCTAACTGAAGCTAGCTTTAGAAAACCAGTATATCTAGCTAGCATCATAGTCCACCCCTCAGGCTAAGTTCAGGTTACAGTATCAGGCAGACATCAACAGCCGAGTTGTCGTGTTCATTAGTTTACACCACAGCCAACAGTTTTGCAACAATGCATAAACGGTTTGCTCCAAACGCTGTACAAGGTGACCTAAACAGTTTCTGTTGCCAAATGTTTTGCTACGGTGGGCACTAATGAATAAACACAACCTGTTTTGAGGAAGTGTAAGTTGTTGTTAGTCTTTCCACAATATTCATTTGTCTCTCTTTCACACAACATACCTTCCTGAGTGAAAAGAGTTAACAGTAGATTAGAAAGAGAAAATGTTGTTGCTTGTTGTGTTTTAAGCCTGTTTTGAGAAGACAAGTGATAGACCTATGATACAGTAGGAGATCACCCTGGGGAACACAGTCTATAGGTCTATGATACAGTAGGAGATCACCCTGGGGAACACAGTCTATAGGTCTATGATACAGTAGGAGATCACCCTGGGGAACACAGTCTATAGGTCTATGATACAGTAGGAGATCACCCTGGGGAACACAGTCTATAGGTCTATGATACAGTAGGAGATCACCCTGGGGAACACAGTCTATAGGTCTATGATACAGTAGGAGATCACCCTGGGGAACACAGTCTATAGGTCTATGATACAGTAGGAGATCACCCTGGGGAACACAGTCTATAGGTCTATGATACAGTAGGAGATCACCCTGGGGAACACAGTCTATAGGTCTATGATACAGTAGGAGATCACCCTGGGGAACACAGTCTATAGGTCTATGATAAAGTAGGAGAACACCCTGGGGAACACAGGTGGGCACTGAACGAATTCACCCCCCCTCCTAATCGAATTTACTTCAAATACATTTTAAGGAGAGTAGGCCAATTATAACACTCTGTCTACCAAAAATATGAACTATATGAATACACATAACAATATCATCAACTATATGAATACACATAACAATATCATCAACTATATGAATACACATAACAATATCATAAACTATATTTATACACATAACAATATCATCAACTATATTAACACACATAACAATATCATCAACTATATGAATACACATAACAATATCATCAACTATATTTATACATAACAATATCATCAACTATATTAATACACATAACAATATCATCAACTATATGAATACACATAACAATATCATCAACTATATTAATACACATAACAATCATCATCTTACCTTTTATTTCTCTCAACAGAAACAGAGTCTAGAATGATCATTCGGTGGTGGAAAGTTACTGCTGAACACATTTGCATATCATACATTTGCATATCAGGTTCTACCTGTTCTCTCTCTCTCTCTCTCTCTCTCTCTCTCTCTCTCTCTCTCTCTCTCTCTCTCTCTCTCTCTCTCTCTCTCTCTCTCTCTCTCTCTCTTACACACACACAAACATTTTTTAAAAATCACATCAAATCCCTATTATCAAAACAGCATTGTGCTTTTAAAACTCACATCACTGTGATTGGAACAGTCTCTACTCTGGAACACTCTCTACTCTGGAACACTCTCTACTCTGGAACACTCTCTACTCTGGAATACTCTCTACTCTGGAACACTCTCTACTCTGGAACAATCTCTACTCTGGAACACTCTCTACTCTGGAACACTCTCTACTCTGGAATACTCTCTACTCTGGAACACTCTCTACTCTGGAACACTCTCTACTCTGGAATACTCTCTACTCTGGAACACTCTCTACTCTGGAATACTCTCTACTCTGGAACACTCTCTACTCTGGAACACTCTCTACTCTGGAACACTCTCTACCATGGAACACTCTCTACTCTGGAACACTCTCTACTCTGGAACACTCTCTACTCTGGAACACTCTCTACTCAGGAACACTCTCTACCATGGAACACTCTCTCACTCTGGAACACTCTCTACTCTGGAACACTCTCTACTCTGGAACACTCTCTACTCTGGAACACTCTCTACTCTGGAACACTCTCCACCATGGAACACTCTCTACTCTGGAACACTCTCTACTCTGTAACACATACATCTACAGTGTATTGCCAAAAACCACTCAACAACTTCAAACAAAGACTCTCTCTCTCACACAACAAAACATGGCATTTAGCAGCCGCTTTTATCCAAAGCAACTTACAGTCATGTGCGCATACATATATATATTTTTTTACATATGGGTGGTCCCGGGGATCGAACCCACTACCCTGGCGTTAAAAGCACCATGCTCTACCAATTGAGCTACAGAGGACCACACAAACATTTCACATCAAACATTTATTAACAAAACAGCATCGTGCTTTTAAAACTCACATCACTGTGATTGATCCATTAGAAGAAAGAAGTTCAACAGGTTGAAACTGAGTGAAAAACATGGTTGTTGTGGATGTTGTATATTAGAGTTTATGTATACACATAGGCTATATATGAGCCCAAGCCCGAAAAAAACTAATGATAAAATAATGATTTTGCCATTATCCAATACATAGCCTACCGCATATTACGCACGGCAGAAAAACATTAAAAACAGAAAAAGGATTGAAGATGTCTTCGGTACATAATTGGTCTAGACTTGACTCCACAATTAAACAAATTCTAGTAATGTCCTTTGAGTGATGACTGTATTATTATACATACTGGATGGACTGGTTACCTTATGTTACACTCCACACTTCCTATCCATGAGTCTGGGAGAGAACGTATAGGCCCAGGCCATGCTGTTGGTTCATTGATTGTGCAGGGCAGCTTACAGAGTTAGCCTTCCGGTTTACAGAATTAGATTTTAATATAGTCTAGTAATAGGAAGAAAACAAATATGTTCATAATTAATAGGATGACATATTACTTTTAGCTACAGAATATCTCACCACCGTGCGTTTCCATCTCCTCCCCTCTATCCTTCATTCATTTTTCGAGTGCGCAGAGAGAAGGGCTGTCAACAGTTTAGTGAAATATGTTTCTACATGTTACTATTGATGATCCAAAACAGATTCCGCTTGGTTTCCCAAATGAAGCACTGGGTAGCTGCAGGAACAGGGTTGGAGAGCCCATGGCATACAGAGTTTGGGCGGAATATCACCTGTCGCGCAGCGAGAGGCTGCATGCTCCTCAAACAGTGGTGGATTTTTGGAGTGAAATAACCAGAATATACACAGCATATGATTGAAAAACTAAAAACGAACAGGCAGGAAAGCAGCCTCCATTCACTAGTCGAGCTGTTCCCCTGACCCTGTTCATGCCCATTTGATAATCGGACATTATAAATTGAAACCAATTGTAAAATATTAAGGCCAGGCACCACAGGCAAAATTTGTGATTTTGCTTCCATCTGTTAATGTTCCGATTTTGGGATATTTTGGAACAATAACTTCCATACTTTCATAAAATGTACAATTACATCGGCAATAATGTATATAAATACTTGGTTTGTACCATTTTATCCCAACTCCGTCAACTACACCTAGCATAAATGTCGTTTTTGTTAGCATGTTTCATGTAGAACTTCAACCGCTATTTTTCAAACTCTCCATGTTGAATCATATATAATTCAACCGCTATTTTTCAAACTCTCCATGTTGAATCATATATAATTCAACAGCTATTTTTCAAACTCTCCATGTTGAATCATATATAATTCAACAGCTATTTTTCAAACTCTCCATGTTGAATCATATATAATTCAACCGCTATTTTTCAAACTCTCCATGTTGAATCATATATAATTCAACCGCTATTCTTCAAACTCTCCATGTTGAATCATATATAATTCAACCCCTATTTTTCAATCTCTCCATGTTGAATCATATATAATTCAACAGCTATTTTTCAAACTCTCCATGTTGAATCATATATAATTCAACCGCTATTCTTCAAACTCTCCATGTTGAATCATATATAATTCAACCCCTATTTTTCAATCTCTCCATGTTGAATCATATATAATTCAACAGCTATTTTTCAAACTCTCCATGTTGAATCATATATAATTCAACTGCTTGTTTTCCGGAGCAGATCGTTACTAGTCCATACATGGCGATATCCTTTGTAACGTAGTGCTGAAAGAGGAGGCGTTTACTAACATCCGATTGGTTACTGACATTTTTAATGGCACTTTCCGGCAACCTGATTGGTTACTGGCATTTAATGGCACTTTCCGGCAACCTGATTGGTTAAAAGGCCTCACGTGCCGCACAGCGCTTCCTCGTTTGAAAATATCTCCCGCGAGGAATCCACGTAAAGAGAGACAAAATGAGAAAATCTCGAAGAATATACCTACAGTATGTGAATTAAAATAGGCGATCTCTGTTAGCCAATGTGAGAAAAGCAGTGAATGAAAGAAAACATGAGCCTGATCAGCCGATCCAGGCAGTGGCAGTACAGGTAGAGGAGGAAAAGGAGGAGGCCGGCAGCAGCGCGTCGAGACGCACATTAGTTGAGATGAAGATGACAGCTAGCAGCGATCAACCAGACAGACAGACAGCCAACAGTGGCTTTTATTCCACATGTCACAAAGAAACCAACTTGTACATGATTTGATTTGCCCTAAGTGTCTAAACACTGCACTGAAAATCACCATAGACCTCCACCAACCAGGGATTCTGTAATTCTGTCATGATAGAATGTGCACCCTGAGAAGGTGATCGTGATGCATTTAGGAGGAGTGTTTACACTTCCTCCAGGCTGCAGGAGGGCTCCAGGGGAGATGTGGCATTTTATATAAATGTGAGGATGGTTCTTCTAGCACACGAACTTGGACTTGGTTATGCAGCTCTAAAGAAAATAAACAAAGTCTTAGGGATTCCTTCCTTGAGTCTCAGCTCATATCAGAGACATGACAGGAGAGTGACAGGTCAATAAAAAGGGAGAGTAGCCCATTATTGTCAGGTGACTTGCTGTGTATAAATAATATTTAGTAGCCAACTGTGATTAATGAGAAATTAGCTTTACATAAAGTAAATGCATGCTGATATGCTAATATGTACATAGGGTAACATGCTGATATGCTAATATGTACATAGGGTAACATGCTGATATGCTAATATGTACATAGGGTAACATGCTGATATGCTAATATGTACATAGGGTAACATGCTGATATGCTAATATGTACATAGGGTAACATGCTGATATGCTAATATGTACATAGGGTAACATGCTGATATGCTAATATGTACATAGGGTAACATGCTGATATGCTAATATGTACATAGGGTAACATGCTGATATGCTAATATGTACATAGGGTAACATGCTGATATGCTAATATGTACATAGGGTAACATGCTAATAAGCTAATATGTACATACGGTAACATGCTGATATTTAGTCCTGCAGTTATGACTGTAATGTCGACAGACATCATAATAAGTACTCTTTTCCCCCACTTTAGTAGCAGAGATTCAGAGAGGGCAACAGCCAATGGGGAGTGCTGCAAAGCTAATTAGAATATGCAGATATAGACCCAGACATAGCAGAGTTGCTGAAGGAGGATGAGGATGCCATCATATACATTCATGGATCCTTTGATGGCTCTTGGCACAAGAGAGGATTCACTTCCAACTACGGGATAGGTGTGTTCATTGGTGCTGGTACCAGCCAGCCCTAGAAAATGGTGAAGATTCACCCAGTCACAAAAAACATGGAGGCCATACATTCTTTAATTGAGAGGATGCACAGAAAATGGTACCTGTGGGGGGAAAAAGTATTTAGTCAGCCACCAATTGTGCAAGTTCTCCCACTTAAAAAGATGAAAGAGGCCTGTAATGTTCATTCTAGGTACACGTCAACTATGACAGACAAAATGTCATTAAAAAAAAATCACATTGTAGGATTTTTTATGAATTTATTTGCAAATATGGTGGAAATTAAGTATTTGGTCAATAACAAAAGTTTCTCAATACTTTGTTATATACCCTTTGTTGGCAATGACACAGGTCAAACGTTTTCTGTAAGTCTTCACAAGGTTTTTCACACACTGTTGCTGGTATTTTGGCCCATTCCTCCATGCAGATCTCCTCTAGAGCAGTGATGTTTTGGGGCTGTCGCTGGGCAACACGGACTTTCAACTCCCTCCAAAGATTTTCTATGGGGTTGAGATCTGGAGACTGGCTAGGCCACTCCAGGACCTTGAAATGCTTCTTACGAAGCCACTCCTTCGTTGCCCGGGCGGTGTGTTTGGGATCATTGTCATGCTGAAAGACCCAGCCACGTTTCATCTTCAATGCCCTTGCTGATGGAAGGAGGTTTTCACTCAAAATCTCACGATACATGGCCCCATTCATTTTTCCTTTACACGGATCAGTCGTCCTGGTCCCTTTGCAGAAAAACAGCCCCAAAGCATGATGTTTCCACCCCCATGCTTCACAGTAGGTATGGTGTTCTTTGGATGCAACTCAGCATTCTTTGTCCTCCTTCTATTTTGGTTTCATCTGACCATATGACATTCTCCCAATCCTCTTCTGGATCATCCAAATGCACTCTAGCAAACTTCAGACAGGCCTGGATATGTACTGGCTTAAGCAGGGGGACACGTCTGGCACTGCAGGATTTGAGTCCCTGGCGACGTAGTGTGTTAATGATGGTAGGCTTTGTTACTTTGGTCCCAGCTCTCTGCAGGTCATTCACTAGGTCCCCACGTGTGGTTCTGGGATTTTTGCTCACCGTTCTTGTGATCATTTTGACCCCACGGGGTGAGATCTTGCGTGTAGCCCCAGATCGAGGGAGATTATCAGTGGTCTTGTATGTCTTCCATTTCCTAATAATTGCTCCCACAGTTGATTTCTTCAAACCAAGCTGCTTACCTATTGCAGATTCAGTCTTCCCAGCCTGGTGCAGGTCTACAATTTTGTTTCTGGTGTCCTTTGACAGCTCTATGGTCTTGGCCATAGTGGAGTTTGGAGTGTGACTGTTTGAGGTTGTGGACAGGTGTCTTTTATACTGATAACAAGTTCAAACAGGTGCCATTAATACAGGTAACGAGTGGAGGACAGAGGAGCCTCTAAAATAAGAAGTTACAGGTCTGTGAGAGCCAGAAATCTTGCTTGTTTGTAGGTGACCAAATACTTATTTTCCACCATAATTTGCAAATAAATTCATAAAAAATCCTACAATGTGATTTTCTGGATTTCTTTTTATCAATTTGTCTGTCATAGTTGACGTGTACATATGATGAAAATTACAGGCCTCTCTCATCTTTTTAAGTGGGAGAACATGCACAATTGGTGGCTGACTAAATACTTTTTTTCCCCACTGTATCATAGGATGTCAAATGATAACGCCCTCAAAAGAATGTAGCATGGAGAAACCCAGAATGCAAATGAATGTCTGAACTCTAATATGGTCGCGATGCCACAAAACTATCTTCTTGGGCAAAAGCCGCATTGCCAGTATGGCAGTAGCCACGTTCAATGAGGGAGCCACTGCTCTATCAGATGGGATGGACTAATTGTGTATTGGCAGCACTTTGGTGACACTGGAAGCAATCAGAGAGGAGTTGTGAGAGCTGATGCTGCTTCAATGGAGTGTGACAAGGGGAGGCGCAGGTCACATGACACGGTCAAGAAAGTAAAGCAGCACCAGCAACAACTCAAAGAGGGCCGTACATATGGGGCAGGCATAGCTGATTACTGTTCTGCACATTTCAACAGCCATACAAAAGCCTTGGATGTGACACATTGAGCAAAGTGATATGAGAATTTGCCCAAAACTGCATATTTGCCCTACAGACCAGTATTCAAAGCATATGCTCTATTGCTTGAAACTAATGTATTAAACATGCTGATGTATTTGTAAAAGGTATATTTGATGTTTATTTGTCAGTTTAGAAGTGATATATGAAAAATAGATTAATTGAATGTGACGTAAATGGTCATATTTATGGAAAGTACATTTTAATTGTAGTCTGTGGTGTTTGGCATTACAGTTGTTCTCAATTGCTAAAACACAATTTCTGAAACCTTGCTCCATTTCCTGAAAACATTAAACGCAAAACCTCATCTTTAAGCACTATTTACAAAACCTCTGACTCCTCTCGCAAAATGAAACATTCGCCCTCAAAACAGTTTTTACCTGTGTTCAAAATCAAACACTGCTCTCAAATCATAAACAAATTAATCAAAATGAGGCAACATGGGGAAGAAGCCTCTTGTGTGCCGTATCCAGCCCTGACATGATTCCTCACCTGTATCACCCCAGGCTAAATCCATGGCTTGCAGCATATTTACTCTGGTGAAGGGTTGTCTATCATACACTTTCCATCTCCAAGTGGAGAAAAACTCCTCAATCGAATTCAGGAAAGGCGAGTATGGAGGGAGCTACAAGTTTATAAACTGCCCATTGATGTTAAACCATTCCCTTACCTGAGCAGCTCGGTGGAAACTGACATTGTCCCACACTATCACATAGGTGGGAATGGGATTCTCATTTAGCTCTTGACCCTGCTGCTCTTGAACCTGCTGCTCATATAAAATATCTCTTAGATTGGCAATAGATCTTAGAAGGTGCCGGGTGTTTTATGGCCCGAGTGTAACATGGTGATGTAGAACGCCATGGTTGCCGATAGCAACACAGATTGTGACATCACCACCTCGTTGACCAGGGACTTCAACAACGGCCCGCTGTTCAATCATGTTTCGGGCCTCTCCCTTCTCCTCTTTGTTAGATTGAAGCCTTGATTCATCGACAAAGATGAACTCATGGGGTCTGTCCAAGGATTCCAAGTCAAATATTGTCTGTGTAGAAATACAATATACTGTATGTAGGATTTTGTAAGTGGTACAGAGACAGTGCTATACTGTAGAGTACAATTAGGCCTGCTGTATGCACTTATGATTCACATACATTGGATGTACTGAAGAGTAATGTCATTCACATAGTATGTGTTAGTACTGTAGACAATCTGGATTACAGTAAATGTTTCTGAATGTACACTTACTTGCACATACTGAGCTCGAAGTTCTTTCACCCTTGGTGAGTTGCGCTTAAAAGGTACTCTGTATACTTGTTTCATTCGCATCCTGTTACGACGGAGGACACAGTCAATTGTGGAAATGCTCACACTGTCGATTCCCTGGAAGTGTGTGTTGTCTTGTATCACCCGTTCCTGGATTTCTCTGAGTCGTATTGCATTATCTTGAAGGACCATGCCAACTATAACGGCCTCTTGCTCCCCAGTGAATATAGCTGTCCTTCCACCTGCATGTGGCAGCCTTGCAATTCTACAAAAAGTAGTTGTGCAGTTACAAAACATATTCATGCAGTACAATACATACAGTGATTCACTTTACAAACGTCTATTGAAACAGCTGCATATAGTGTAGTACAGTAAATTTGCAATTACAAAAATATAATAGCATACTGTACCTGTTCTCTTCTCTGAATGTCCTTACTATGGTGGACACAGAACATCGGCTCAAATTGGGTTGCACTCTAAGTCCTGTTTCCCTCATTGTCAGTCCATGGACAAGAACATGGTCTGTGACTGTTGCTCGAATTTCATCAGATATTTCCACTCTTTGTCTTCCTCTTCGTCCTCATCTTCCTCTTTCTTGCCCTCCTCCTCCTCCTCTTCCTCCTCGTCGCCCACCTCGCATACGCACTCGTCCTCGTCCTCTCACATTGTTTCTTCTATCCATTCTCAGACTTTCTCCTTCCCACCTTCAACAACCTGTTTGCTCTCTGAACTGGCTTATATTGGTTGTGTCGCATCATTTGAAACAGGTTCAATCCATTTTGAGTGGTTGTGTTCAATCAATGACATGTGTTCTCTATTTGTATTTGATTGTTGCCTCTTGTGTTTACCAGTATGGATGACATGTGCATTAGAGTACAGAATGTGTTTGGAGAATGAGAATGTGTTTAGAGTTTTGCTGAAAAGTCTAAGTGCGATCTGCATATTGTGTTTTACCATGTGAAATGGTTTAAGGTATTGACAACAGACTGCATAATTAGCTAAATGAGTCCAGGCAACTGAGAACTTTGTTCAGCCAATGGGTTTTAGTGTTTTAGCAATTTGGCCTTTTATAAACGCATTTCATGCAATTCCACGTCATTTTACTTGACTGGAGACTCTGGCATAATCTTCATTAATGTCGTGTTCAAAACAACTGGAAACTCTGAGCTGGGAAATCTCAGACTTCCGACTTTAATGAGTTCAAGACAACTGGGAAATGGGGAAAAAACGAGCTCCGACTGGAAACATTTGTTTTAAACGGTCATCCAACTGGGAATTCTGGCCTCTTTCTAGAGCTCCGACTGGAAACATTTGTTTTAAACGGTCATCCAACTGGGAATTCTGGCCTCTTTCTAGAGCTCCGACTGGAAACATTTGTTTTAAACGGTCATCCAACTCGGATTTCTGGCCTCTTTCTAGAGCTCCGACTTTCCTGATTTGAAGACCACTGATGTCATGATTCTACCTCATTTTTTCCCGAGTTCCCATTTGTCTTGAAAGCGCAATACCGCACAAATGATCGAAATGACAGGCTATTTTTGACACTGAAAAACTGAGAATCTGAGATCAATGAAAACGAACTTGAATCCATCAATAGCCTATGCCTGGGTGTGTCTAGACATACTGTATGCTACAATATGAGGAGGAAATTATAGTCCTAAAAATGTTTTAAAGTTTCACTGACAGATTTGCCGCGCGTTCCCGACAGTATGCCTTGTTATTGTGCTACACTCCATTTACATTTTAGTCATTTAGCAGACGTTCTTATTACAGTTAGGGAGTGCATACATTTTCATACTGGCCCCCCGTGGGAATCGAACCCAAAACCCTGGCGTTGTAAACACCATGCTCTACCAACTAAGCTACACGGGGCCTAGGTTATTTTTAAAATAAGCTATTTATCCTCTTGACTACATTTTAGGCTTTCTCATTGTGTAGTAGGCTATTTTGAATTATTTCATTTATTTCTGAACAGACAGCAGTAATTTTATAACTTTGTCATGTCTGTCAGAGCAGAGAGAGTTCTGGGAGAGATTATTTGAATTTTTACATTGCTAAAAGTGACAATTATCTTTCATGCCAGGAGAGGTACCGGATCCGGCCAAATAGGTTCCTGAACAAAACAGTCCAAAACGGAGAGGTGCCGGATCCAGTTCCGGGCAGGATCCGGATCAAATTAAGCACTGATAATACACTATAACCATCATATCAAAGTAAACTTGGAGTCACGCGATATGTTGCGTGGTCCTCCCACTACGACTCGGGAAAG
This sequence comes from Coregonus clupeaformis, assembly GCF_020615455.1. Taxonomy (NCBI): domain Eukaryota; kingdom Metazoa; phylum Chordata; class Actinopteri; order Salmoniformes; family Salmonidae; genus Coregonus; species Coregonus clupeaformis. The sequence continues at coordinate 1,305,114 of NW_025533472.1, forward strand.
CATGCAGTTTTAGGCTACAGATGAAATAAGTTATGATGAACTTCACAGGTTGGTGAAAGTGCACGGTGACGAGCTTGATGCTCCTTTCCAAAAATATTAAGGGTCTTATTCAGCTAACATGATGATCGATGCTTAGCTGCCATTTGTGAAATACAAATAATATCGATATAGCCATACCCACACTGTATCTGTGAGTTGTTGGCATGTGCCATGGCCAGAGTGGGCACATTTGCTATATAATTCAACAGCATTAGTGACAAAACCATCAGTAGAGTTGAAGATGCGATGGGAACCCATTTAACTTGTGTTTTCCATGTGGTACATGGGAATTTAACCACACAAGGAATTACGTTATCATGTACAGTCTTTTATCCACAAAAAATCAGTTTGAGGGAAAATGTGCATATTGTTTTATGCAGATTTTAGAACATTCGCATGGAAACCTTTCGAATATTGGATGAAAACCTATCTATTGACCAGATACTCCATTGGCCGCTCTAACAATGAAAATAATTGTCTTAAAAAGGTAAAGGCAGTCGAGAGGAAGCAAGATCAACAGAACCGAAAACCAGAAAAAAATGTTTTCAAGGAACAGCAACAGAACCGGGAACGAAAGTGATCGATAGTGTTCCAGAACAGAACTGTTATTTTAAAAACAACTGGTTAAAAAGTGTTATTTTACGAGTCACACACAAAAAAACGCTATAAAGTGCTTATGCAAAGCCCTCACTCTGTCACTCCAACTTATTCCAGTGTCTGCCTGCCAGCTGAAAGTCTTTACCAGTGGGTGTGTTTAGGCTCCCTGCCTGCCAGCTGAAAGTCTTTACCAGTGGGTGTGTTTAGGCTCCCTGCCTGCCAGCTGAAAGTCTTTTCCAGTGGGTGTGTTTAGGCTCCCTGCCTGCCAGCTGAAAGTCTTTACCAGTGGGTGTGTTTAGGCTCCCTGTCTGCCAGCTGAAAGTCTTTACCAGTGGGTGTGTTTAGGCTCCCTGCCCCTTCCCTCTCTGAAGCAGAGGCTACTGTACTGACGTTACAAGCTTCAATCAGAAGATAGATGTTTTATTTGCTAGAGAAGAGAATGGTGGTGTCGGGAAGAGTGGGGTGTGCCGGACACAACAAAAGTTTCAGATGCTTTTGCTTTAGCTTTTAGTGTCTAGTCCACAAGACGTTCAGGCAGGAGGGGGGTTAACTGGCGCTCTAGTCCACAAGACGTTCAGGCAGGAGGGGGGTTAACTGGCGCTCTAGTCCACAAGACATTCAGGCAGGAGGGGGGTTAAAGATGGCGGCCACCTGTAGTCTCTTGTGGTGGTGTGGCCTCACTGGCAGAGTCCAGAACTCTCCTGAGGAGTCAGTGGAAGGAAAGCAGTCTGAAGCAGGTTTTCCTCTAGGAATCTGTGCTTAGCTCTATTCCGTTTCTTTTTATCCCCCCCAAAAACTCCCTAGTCCTTGTCGATGACAAGCAGACCCATAACATGATGCAGCCACCACCAAGAAAACAGTGGCACTCAGTGATGTGTTGTGTTGGATTTGCCCCAAACATAAAACTTTTTATTCAGGACATAAAGTTAATTTATTTGCCACATTTTTTAGCAGTTTTACTTTAGTGCTGTTTTGCAAACTGGATGCATGTTTTGTAATTTTTGTGTACCGTGTGGCTCAGTTGGTAGAGCAAGGTGCTTGCAACGCCAGGGTTTTGGGTTTGATTCCCACGGGGGACCATAGCGTCTGCTAAATGACTGAAATGTGAATGTATTCTGTACAGGCTTCTTTTCACTCTGTCAATTAGATTAGTGTTATAGAGTAACTACAATGTTGTTGATCCATCCTCAGTTTTCTCTTATCAAAGCCATTCAACTCTAACTGTTTTAAAGTCACCATTGGCCTCATGGTGAAATCCCTGAGCGGTTTCCTTCCTCACCGGCAACAGAGTTAAGAAGGACGCCTGTATCTTTGTAGTGACACACCATCCAAAGTGTAATTAATAACTTCACCATGCTCAAAGAAATATTCTGCTTTTTATTTTATTTTTACCCATCTACCAATAGGAGCCCTTCTTTGCGAGGCTTTGGAAAACCTCCCTGGTCTTTGTGGTTGAATTTATGTTTGAAATTCACTGCTCGACTGAGGGACCTTACAGATAATTTTATATGTGGTATACAGAGATAAGGTTGTCATTCAGAAATCCTGTTAAACACTATTATTGCACACAGGTGAGTCCATGGAACTTATTATGTGTCTTGTTAAGCACATTTTTACTCCTGAACTTATTTAGGCTTGCCATAACAAAGGGGTTGAATACTTGTTGACTCAAGACATTTCAGCTTTTCATTTTTAATTAATTTCTAAAAACATTATTCCACTTTGACGTTATGGAGTATTGTGTGTAGGCCAGTGACACAAAATCTCAATTTAATCCATTTTTAATTCAGGCTGTGTAACAACAAAATGTGGAAAAATTCAAGGGGTGTGACTTTCTGAAGGCACTGCATTATAGACCGTTCATACTTCAGTAGGGGACGTTGTTGGGCATCTCCTTTAGCATACGCATCAGATTCATCTACTGGGTTGTTATCAATCTAAATAAATACCATCTAAAGAAAATATATTGCTTGATTGAATGTCTTAAGAATATTTTGTTACTTATTTTGAATAGTTGTATATTTAGAAGTACATAAAATGCATGTAAAGATATGTTTTATATTATAACCAATCAGCATTCAGGATTAGACGTTGTATAATATTCTACAAAGGCCTACTGCAACATGTAGCATATTTTCGTTTCCCTTACAATAAAATCATGACAATGTAATACATTTGATAAATAGTATTTCTAGATTTGATTAGTAATAGAGTTATAGTAAGTAATACAGTCCAGTAACAGCTTCTTTTTACAAAGTAAAACGTAAAAGAGAATTATATCAACCTGCAAGGCTCACGGTCATATTATTTGCTGTAAACATGAGTGCCAAAGCTTGATAAATAGTGCAGAAACAATTGGAAAGGATGAATTATATAAATAAATATCGGTGAAAAGATATCCATGAAAAGATATGAAAACAAGAGTAATTTATTGATTGTATGGGACCCTGTATTGTGTCCTTACCAGTGTTTTAACTCATGAATCAATCTCATGAATAATGCTTCAGTTCGGCTGGCGCTGAACTCGGCTAGCCAAACCCAACGAGTGTTCTAGTATACTCCCTTAAAAAGACCTTAAAAGACTTTCGCTTGAAAATCGTGAAAAAAGAGGCAGTAGTCCTTTTTGTCCTTTTTGAGATGCTGTAGCCACTCAAAATCGTCTGAATTAATTAAGATAACTCAAGCAATCTTGGCAAAATGGGTAAAATTGCAGGACATTTGCTTTAAAACTGCAATAATTCTCTCTGCTCCATGGCAAAATATGTAAAATTGCATGAAATTGGTTATAAAATTGCTACATTTTCTCTCCACCCCAATGCAAAATGTGTATAACTGCAGAATACTTGCTTTAAAACTGCAATATTTTCTCTACACCACATGGCAAAATGTGTAAAAATAATTAGACCACCCACAACACCCACAAATCTTCATCATCATTACACCATTGTTCTAAATTAAATTCACCCTCTTCACCCTCCTCATCGTTCAGTTAATTCAAATTCAATTGTAAAGTAACGTGCACAATTATCCGTTTCCATCGCCCATTCATTGTCACGCCCTGACTCAGGGGACGTTTATTTGTTGAGTCAGGGTTTGTATATTCCGTGTTGTGTTTATTTCTATGGTGATATCTAGTATGTCTATTTCTATTTGGCCGGTGTGGTTCCCAATCAGAGGCAGCTGTCACTCGTTGTCTCTGATTGGGGACCATACATAGGCAGCCTATTGGCACCAGTGGGTTGTGGGATCTTGTTCCGTGTTATGGTATGTTTGTGTGCTACCTTGGACTTCACGTTTCGTTTGTTGTTTTTGTCGTGTGTTTATTCGTTTAAATAAACATGTATGCTTATCACGCTGCGCCTTGGTCCGTCCAGTCTATAAACCATCGCCCATTCATCCATTGATATCATTCAACCAGGGAGGAGAGAGACACATTATCACCTGGGTACCGACGTCTTACAGCGCATTTGTCTTGGCCCCTTAAGTTAGTACTAGGTGTGGAAATATTGCTTTCACCTGTCCAGTTCTCTCATGTAGTTGAGATGAAGGAGAGGAGACAAGGAGAGGAGACAAGGAGAGGAGACAAGGAGAGGAAGTCCATGTAGAATGTTGATATGCCCCCCAGGAGTTGTTGATGTCCTGAGATGTCTGTCTGTTTAGTGCTGTATGCTTGATGTCCTCCTAATATTTCTATATTTCTTAATTCCATTGTTTTCCTTTTTAGATATGTGTGTATTGTTGTGTATTGTTAGGTATTACTGCACTGAGCTAGGAACACAAGCATTTTGCTACACCCTCCATAGCATCTGCTAAATATGTGTATGTGACCAATAAAATAGATTTGCTGAACCCTTATTGGGAGGTGGTTAACTAGTCAGTATATTCCACTGATTCATATGGATACCAGTCCATACATCGGCTGTAAAAGTGGATAAAACCTGACAAGCATATAACTGTAGCTATGTGGTCTTTATTTGAGTGTGTTTCAGCAGGGTGAGGTCAGACAGGGTGAGGTCAGTCAGTATTTTTCTGAACTCCTAAAATCCGTTACACAATCTGATGGGATGAATGTTCAACCCCATTTAAATGACCATAAAGTCTATATAGTATATTTAAGTTAAGACCTCACAGATCTGTTCATGGCAAAGCAGTTCATTTAATGATATTAATTGATTCTTGAAGAATATAACTTATAAATCATGAGCCTCATCTTGAGGAGTCACCTGTGACAGTATTCATAAAGAGTAGGAGTACTGATCTGGGATCAGTTTTTCCTTTTAGATCATAATGAATCAGATTAAATGGACAGGGGGGACCTGATCCTAGATCAGCACTCCTCCTCTGGGAAACTGCATGTATGAATAAGGGCCCAGGAGTCACCAGGACCAACTGGAAGTCGCTCTGGATAAGAGCTTCTGCTAAATGACTAAAATGTAAATGTGGTATGAGTCAGCAGGACCAGGAAACCAAACACATGGTGTTGTAAAGTCTAGTTACAGCAGGGGTTCACTGCCATCTAGTGGAAGATACCAATAAAACACATGGTGTTGTAAAGTCTAGTTACAGCAGGGGTTTACTGCCATCTAGTGGAAGATACCAATAAAACACATGGTGTTGTAAAGTCTAGTTACAGCAGGTGTTTACTGCCATCTAGTGGAAGATACCAATAAAACACTTTATTATCAGGATGGGGAGACGGTTGAGCTGAAACAGAAAGTAAATGTTTCTTTTGTACAGGATCCATTTTGAGACGACCGCGCAGAAAACACTATATGGAGAGAACTGAAGAATAAAGTAAGTATTTCTGAACAATAATCTATTCTAAAGGACAGAGTAAGACAATGAATACCTGGAATGAGATAGTACTAGTTAGTAGAACTGCTACTTGAGCTTAGTTGCTGACAGACAGCAGTTTTCAAAATGGAAACTAATCAGTAGGCCTACATGTTGTCAGCAAAACGTCTGGTAAAGATGGTGGAGGAGCTTTTCAATGATATGGTTTGATGTTTATCTCAGGGTTTCTCAATCCTTTTGTTCTTCCCCAGCATTTACACACCTGATTCAACTAATCATCAAATATTTTAAGACTGTTTATTTGAGGACTGTTAACAATTATTATAGGCCTACAGTAAATCATATTTTGGAGAGAAAAAACACAACTAAACCTGGTTTGGAGTAAATTATAAGTTTAGCTAAAATAATGTAAGAGATGTCTTGAAGAAGCACTATAAAAAAAAATTGAATCAAGATTTAGCACAATGTCAGGAGTTACTGCAATCACATGCAACTGACTGTTAGCGCCACCCTCTGGTTACTATTGGTATATAAACGGGTGAGGCCATGACTACAGTTGAAACTGAAAATAACAAAGTATCTGTACAGGGACCATTTTGAGATGACAGAGCAGCTCATAGTTTAATCTCTAAACTACAACGCAGTTTGAAAGTAAAGTGAGTATTTCAGGTTAATAATCTAGAATAAAGGGAACATTTGGAATTCACCAAACTAGTGTTGGAGTGCTGCTGGGCCATTCCTACCATGCAGAGCCTTTTCTGGCCCCAGGAAATATCACTTCTTATTTAGTGGAAAATGTGGATTCCAAAAGGCTTTAAATATAAAGTCAGGTGTCCTTTACCTTAAACTGGAGGCAAAAGAAACGCACACCTGTTTAGGAGAGGTGCTGGGTAGCAGAGTAGAACACCTGTTTAGGAGAGGTGCTGGATAACAGAGTAGAACACCTGTTTAGGAGAGGTGCTGGCTAACAGAGTAGAACACCTGTTTAGGAGAGGTGCTGGGTAACAGAGGAGAACACTTGTAAAAGAAAAGGAGAGTCTCACTCTATGAGCTCAGATGAAATAATGTAATAACCTGATAGCCGACGTTTCAAGAGTCAGCTGTCTTCATCATTTACCTTAAAAATACCAAAATATGGATCCTGAAAGGGAATTTGATGCATTTTCATATGGGTTAATGTCGACTTTGCTTATGGAAAACCATATCATGCGAAGGTTTTTACGCTCAGTTCTTGGGTTTCGTGAGTGGAAATTTGACATTTTGAAAATGGAAGTTATGGAACTCCAACATGTGCTTCTGTTATGAGAAAAACTCCACAATGAAACTGACATTAAATGTGGAGAATGATAGATCTGTTGGCCATTAAATAGCCTATTAATTTGTACAGTGAGGGAAAAAAGTATTTGATCCCCTGCTGATTTTGTACGTTTGCCCACTGACAAAGAAATGATCAGTCTATAATTTTAATGGTAGGTTTATTTGAACAGTGAGAGACAGAATAACAACAACAAAATCCAGAGAAAATGCATGTCAAAAATTTTATAAATCGATTTGCATTTTAATGAGGGAAGTAAGTATTTGACCCCCTCTCAATTAGAAAGATTTCTGGCTCGGGTGTCTTTTATACAGGTAACGAACTGAGATTAGGAGCACACTCTTAAAGGGAGTGCTCCTAATCTCAGCTTGTTACCTGTATAAAAGACACCTGTCCACAGAAGCAATCAATCAATCAGATTCCAAACTCTCCACCATGGCCAAGACCAAAGAGCTCTCCAAGGATGTCAGGGACAAGATTGTAGACCTACACAAGGCAGGAATGGGCTACAAGACCATCGCCAAGCAGCTTGGTAAGAAGGTGACAACAGTTGGTGCGATTATTCGCAAATGGAAGAAACACAAAATAACTGTAAATCTCCCTCGGCCTGGGGCTCCATGCAAGATCTCACCTTGTGGAGTTGCAATGCGGTGAGGAATCAGCCCAGAACTACACGGGAGGATCTTGTCAATGATCTCAAAGCAGCTGGGACCATAGTCACCAAGAAAACAATTGGTAACACACTACGCCGTGAAGGACTGAAATCCTGCAGCGCCCGCAAGGTCCCCCTGCCCAAGAAAGCACATATACAGGCCCGTCTGAAGTTTGCCAATGAACATATGAATGATTCAGAGGAGAACTGGGTGAAAGTGTTGTGGTCAGATGAGACCAAAATCGAGCTCTTTGGCATCAACTCAATTCGCCGTGTTTGGAGGAGGAGGAATGCTGCCTATGACCGTAAGAACACCAACCCCACCATCAAACATGGAGGTGGAAACATTATGCTTTTGGGGGTGTTTTTCTGCTAAGGGGACAGGACAACTTCACCACATCAAAGGGACGATGGACGGGGCCATGTACCGTCAAATCTTGGGTGAGAACCTCCTTCCCTCAGCCAGGGCATTGAAAATGGGTCGTGGATGGGTATTCCAGCATGACAATGACCCAAAACACACGGCCAAGGCAACAAAGGAGTGGCTCAAGAAGAAGCACATTAAGGTCCTGGAGTGGCCTAGCCAGTCTCCAGACCTTAATCCCATAGAAAATCTGTGGAGGGAGCTGAAGGTTCGAGTTGCCAAATGTCAGCCTCGAAACCTTAATGACTTGGAGAAGATCTGCAAAGAGGAGTGGGACAAAATCCCTCCTGAGATGTGAGCAAACCTGGTGGCCAACTACAAGAAACGTCTGACCTCTGTGATTGCCAACAAGGGTTTTGCCTACCAAGTACTAAGTCATGTTTTGCAGAGGGGTCAAATACTTATTTCCCTCATTAAAATGCAAATCAATTTATAACATTTTTGACATGCGTTTTTCTGGATTATTTTGTTATTCTGTCTCTCACTGTTCAAATAAACCTACTATTAAAATGATAGACTGATCATGTCTTTGTCAGTGGGCAACCGTACAAAATCAGCAGGGGATCAAATACTTTTTTCCCTCACTGTATGTCTATGTAGGCTACTGTAGCCTGCCATTTTATACTATAAATATGTTGAAATGACTGGAGTCGTTGCAAATCATTTTGTGCCACTTGTGTAGCCTACCTGGAGCTGGCAAACACATGTAATAAATAGCCTTTAACTTCAGTTTATTGTTGTTGTAGCCTTGTGTTATTATGCAATTATAAATGGCCGTGTTTAGTTAATTCAATTGGAAGTTAAAGTGTCACCATGGTCACAGTTCTATCTCAATTGCTGATCAGATGTTAGAATGCATTAGATTGAAGGTAACAGTCAGTCAGATTAGGCTACAGGTAAAGAAATAACCTGGCTGTTGTTGACAAGCATGGACCTATTCAGTTCATATCCATATTATTAATATTTCATTCATTGATTGAAATTACGACCCCATCCTCAGTAGCCTAATCCAGCAGGTTACTGGGTAACAGAAGCACTTCCTACCTCAAAATCGCCTTGCTATTCATGTTAAATAAATTAATCTGTCAATTTGAACTAAGCAAGCTGCTAAATCATTCAGCTTACATCTTGCCTACATCTTGCCCAGGCTATCAGGGGCTATGTTTTGGCCTAGTTTTCAGGCCTTGTGGGCGGGTTTTGCGTAGTCATTGGGCTAGAAAAGGTCATTGCATTAAATCACCTGACTGTTTGGATGTGTCTGTTAGTAAACTGTTTTATTTCTAAGAGATCATGAATAAAAGAGAACAATTGACATTCAAGAATTAGTTGTCACTGTGTTAACCACAACTAACATGCTGCATCTCTGTTTAGGGGTCAGTGCTCTAAAATGAGTCTCTCTGGGGAGAGAGAGGAGGGGGGCCCTGCCTCTAAAATGAGTCTCTCTGGGGAGAGAGAGGAGGGGGGCCCTGCCTCTAAAATGAGTCTCTCTGGGGAGAGAGAGGAGGAGGGCCCTGCCTCTAAAATGAGTCTCTCTGGGGAACATGACACCAAAACTAAAAGGTGAGCTGACAATATTGTTTAAGAATTTATATTCCAAAACGCTATATAGGAGATTAGATTTTAGATGTGATTTAAAACCATTGTTTAGTTGGAATGTAATATTCGTATCCTGTATATTTGACTGTTATACGTGGTTGTCTCACCTAGCTACCTTAAGATTAATGCATTTACAGATGCCATATCTTAATTTGACCCAGTTTCTCACAGCAGGAATATAATCCTGCAGCAATAGCAAATGTGCATTTTTATGTGGATTATAAATAAGGGATATTTTTTGTAGGGGTTCATACATTTTTCATCAGGGAAAATCAAGTCTGACATTTTAAAGTGGAAATTACACACTTTAGACACCTTTGTAAAGCCTTGGAGTGGTTTAATAATTTCTTTAAACATTAAAAGCTAATTGACCAACATTTCTGAAAAGGGATATACAGTGGGGAAAAAAGTATTTAGTCAGCCACCAATCGTGCAAGTTCTCCCACTTAAAAAGATGAGAGGGGCCTGTAATTTTCATCATAGGTACACGTCAACTATGACAGACAAATTGAGAAAAAAAATCCAGAAAATCACATTGTAGGATTTTTAATGAATTTATTTTCTAATTATGGTGGAAAATAAGTATTTGGTCACCTACAAACAAGCAAGATTTCTGGCTCTCACAGACCTGTAACTTCTTCTTTAAGAGGCTCCTCTGTCCTCCACTCGTTACCTGTATTAATGGCACCTGTTTGAACTTGTTATCAGTATAAAAGACACCTGTCCACAACCTCAAACAGTCACACTCCAAACTCCACTATGGCCAAGACCAAAGAGCTGTCAAAGGACACCAGAAACAAAATTGTAGACCTGCACCAGGCTGGGAAGACTGAATATGCAATAGGTAAGCAGCTTGGTTTGAAGAAATCAACTGTGGGAGCAATTATTAGGAAATGGAAGACATACAAGACCACTGATAATCTCCCTCGATCTGGGGCTCCACGCAAGATCTCACCCCAAGGGGTCAAAATGATCACAAGAACGGTGAGCGAAAATCCCAGAACCACACGGGGGGACCTAGTGAATGACCTGCAGAGAGCTGGGACCAAAGTAACAAAGCCTACCATCAGTAACACACTACGCCGCCAGGAACTCAAATCCTGCAGTGCCAGATGTGTCCCCCTGCTTAAGCCAGTACATGTCCAGGCCCGTCTGAAGTTTGATAGAGTGCATTTGGATGATCCAGAAGAGGATTGGGAGAATGTCATATGGTCAGATGAAACCAAAATATAACTTTTTGGTTAAAACTCAACTCGTCGTGTTTGGAGGACAAAGAATGCTGAGTTGCATCCAAAGAACACCATACCTACTGTGAAGCATGGGGGGTGGAAAAATCATGCTTTGGGGCTGTTTTTCTGCAAAGGGACCAGGACGACTGATCCGTGTAAAGGAAAGAATGAATGGGGCCATGTATCGTGAGATTTTAAGTGAAAACCTCCTTCCATCAGCAAGGGCATTGAAGATGAAACGTGGCTGGGTCTTTCAGCATGACAATGATCCCAAACACACCGCCCGGGCAATGAAGGAGTGGCTTCGTAAGAAGCATTTCAAGGTCCTGGAGTGGCCTAGCCAGTCTCCAGATCTCAACCCCATAGAAAATCTTTGGAGGGAGTTGAAAGTCCGTGTTGCTCAGCGACAGCCCCAAAACATCACTGCTCTAGAGGAGATCTGCATGGAGGAATGGGCCAAAATACCAGCAACAGTGTGTGAAAACCTTGTGAAGACTTACAGAAAACGTTTGACCTGTGTCATTGCCAACAAAGGGTATATAACAAAGTATTGAGACACTTTTGTTATTGACCAAATACTTATTTTCCACCATAATTTGCAAATAAATTCATAAAAGATCCTACAATGTGATTTTCTGGATTTTTTCCCCTCATTTTGTATGTCATAGTTGACGTGTACCTATGATGAAAATTACAGGCCTCTCTCATCTTTTTAAGTGGGAGAACTTGCACAATTGGTGGCTGAATAAATACTTTTTCCCCCACTGTATAGCGTTTTGGAATGAAACTCTTGTTTCCCCATCTGAGCTCAGAGTAGATGAGAGATGTAATGTTTGTCTCTGTTGTGTTGAAGCCCAATCAAGCAGGAGAGACCAGCCTCCCCTGTACCCAGCTGTGTGTCCATGAAGAGTGACCGGTCTATGGATATACCTCTAAACTTTAGGTAAGAAGAACTCATGGGTCATGGTCATTGAGTTAAACAACACTGTCTCCAGTCATTTCCCCTCTCCCATTTTACCATTTATTTTTGTTGTTTTCATAATCCATAGGCTAATACTTTTTTCAATTTTCATAGTCCTGAAACAATATTAAACAAACACTACATTCCCTCCCTGTGTGTGTGTGTGTGTGTGTGTCAGTGTGTGTGTGTGCACTCCCTGGATGAGGAGATGTAATCTCTATCCTGATTGCCTAGTCACATTTACCCCTACCTACATGTACATATTACCTCAACTACCTGGTACCCCTGCACATTGACTCAGTACTGGTACTCCTTGTATATAGTCTAGTTATTAACACAACTACCTGGTACCCCTGCACATTGACTCAGTACTGGTACTCCTTGTATATAGTCTAGTTATTACCTCAACTTCCTGGTACCCTGCACATTGACTCAGTACTGGTACTCCTTGTATATAGTCGAGTTATTACCTCTACTACCTGGTACCCTGCACATTGACTCAGTACTGGTACTCCTTATAGCCTCATTATTATTATTTCATTGTGTTACTATTTACTTTTTCTTTGTTTTTAACTGCATTGTTGGGAAAGGGCTCGTTAGTAAGCATTTCACGTTAAAGTGTTGTATTCAGTATTCAGCGCATGTGAGAAATACAATTTGATTTGAAGGTCATTGGCTCTAACGGTCGTCTCGTGCCGAACAGCGCATGTTCGGATGTTGAAGCACTGTGGCTAGGAAAAACTCCCTAGAAAGGCAGGAACCTAGGAAGAAACCTAGAGAGGAACCAGGCTCTGAGGGGTGGCCAGTCCTCTTCTGGCTGTGCTGGGGGGAGATTATAACAGTACATGGCCATTAAGGCCAGATCGTTCTTCAAAATATTCAAATGTTCATAGACGACCAGCAGGGTCAAATAATAATCACAGTGGTTATAGAGGGTGCAACAGGTCAGCATCTCCGGAGTAAATGTCAGTTGGCTGTTCATAGCCAAGCATTCAGAGGTTGAGACAGCAGGTGTGTGTGTGTGTGTGTGTGAGAGAGAGAGAGAGAGAGAGAGCGAGAGAGAGAGAGAGAGAGAGAGAGAGAGAGAGAGAGAGAGAGAGAGAGAGAGAGAGAGAGAGAGAGAGAGAGAGACGGAGAGGGAGAGAGAGCGAGGGTAACAGTCTGCCAGATTAGGCTACAGGTAAAGAAATAACCTGGCTGTTGTTGACAAGCATGGACCTATTCAGTTCATATCCATATTATTAATTTTCATTTCAGAGATTGAAATTACGACCCCATCCTCAGTAGCCTATTCCAGCAGGCTACTGGGCAACAGAAGCACTTCCTACCTCAAAATCGTCTTGCTATTCATGTTAAATAAATGAATCTGTCAATTTGAACTAAGCAAGCTGCTAAATCATTCAGCTTACATCTTGCCTACATCTTGCCCAGGCTACTGGAGGCTGTCTGAAATAAGATGTAGGCCTATCAGGGGCTATGTTTTGGCCTAGTTTTCAGGCCTTGTGGGTGGGTTTTGAGTAGTCATTGGGCTAGAAAAAGTCATTGCATTAAATCACCTGACTGTTTGGATGTGTCTGTTACTTAATGTTTTATTGCTGAGAGATAATGAATAAAAGAGAACACTGTGTTAACCGCAACCAACATGCTGGATCTCTGTTTAGGGGTCAGTGCTCTAAAAGGAGTCTCTCTGGGGAGAGAGAGGAGGGGGGCCCTGCATCTAAAATGAGTCTCTCTGGGGAGAGAGAGGAGGGGGTCCCTGCCTCTAAAATGAGTCTCTCTGGGGAGAGAGAGGAGGGGGGCCCTGCATCTAAAAGGAGTCGCTCTGGGGAGAGAGAGGAGGGGGGCCCTGCCTCTAAAATGAGTCTCTTTGGGGGACATGACACCAAAACTAAGAGCTGAGCTGAAAATATTGTTTAAGAATTTATATTAGAAAATGCTATATAGGAGAAAGAAAATCACATTTGTGTTTTTTCATCAGAAATGATTACTAATAGGTACCTTCAATGTAACTATTGTAGATTTGAGATGTGATTTAAAACCATTGTTTAGCTGGAATGTAATATTCGTATCCTGTATATTTGACTGTGATACGTGGTAGTCTCACCTAGCTACCTTAAGGTGAATGCATTTACAGATGCCATATCTTAATTTGACCCAGTTTCTCACACCAGGAACATAATCCTGCAGCAATAGCAAATGTGTATTTTTAGGTGGATTATAATTAAGGGATATTTTCTGTAGGGGTTCATACATTTTTCATCAGGGAAAATCAAGTCATTTTAAAGTGGAAATTACACACTTTAGACACCTTTATAAAGCCTTGTTGTGGTTTAATAATTTATTTAAACAATAAAAGCTAATTGACCAACATTTCTGAAAATGGATATATAGTGTTTTGGAATGAAACTCTTGTTTCCCCATCTGAGCTCAGAGTAGATGCGAGACGTAATGTTTGTCTCTGTTGTGTTGAAGCCCAATCAAGCAGGAGAGACCAGCCTCCCCTGTACCCAGCTGTGTGTCCATGAAGAGTGACCGGTGTATGGGCCGTCCTATAAACTTCAGAGAGGGAGACTTTTCTACTGAACAAAGGTAAGAAGAACTCATGGGTCATGGTCAGTGAGTTAAACAACACTGTCTCTAGTCATTTCCCCTCTCCCATTTTCCCATTTATTTTTGTTGTTTTCATAATCCATAGGCTAATCCTTTTTTCCATTTTCATAGTCCTGAAACATTATCAAACAAACACAACATTCCCCGTGTGTGTGTGTGTGTGTGTGTGCGTGTGTGTGTGTGTGTGTGTGTGTGTGTGTGTGTGTGTGTGTGCACTCCATGGATGAGGAGATGTAATCTCTATCCTGATTGCCTAGTCACTTTTACCCCTACCTACATGTACATATTACCTCAACTACCTGGTACCCCTGCACATTGACTCAGTATTGGTACTCCTTGTATATAGTCTAGTTATTACCTCAACTACCTGGTACCCCTGCACATTGACTCAGTACTGGTACTCCTTGTATATAGTCTAGTTATTACCTCAACTACCTGGTACCCTGCACATTGACTCAGTACTGGTACTCCTTGTATATAGTCTAGTTATTACCTCAACTACCTGGTACCCTGCACATTGACTCAGTACTGGTACTCCTTGTATATAGTCTAGTTATTACCTCAACTACCTGGTACCCTGCACATTGACTCAGTACTGGCACTCCTTATAGCCTCATTATTATTATTTCATTGTGTTACTGTTTCCTTTTTTTATTTAGCTAATTTCATCTTACTTTTTAACTGCATTGTTGGGAAAGGGCTCGTTAGTAACCATTTCACGGTAAAGTGTACAGCTGTTGTATTCAGCGCATGTGAGAAATACAATTTGATTTGAAGGTTATTGGCAGAAACACGTAATTGGCTCTAACGGTCAACTCGTACCGAACAGCGCATGTTCGGATGTTGAAGCACGGTGGCTAGGAAAAACTCCCTAGGAAGGCAGGAACCTAGGAAGAAACCTAGAGAGGAACCAGGCTCTGAGGGGTGGCCAGTCCTCTTCTGGCTGTGCCGGGTGGAGATTATAACAGTCCATGGCCATTAAGGCCAGATCGTTCTTCAAAATATTCAAATGTTCATAGACGACCAGCAGGGTCAAATAATAATCACAGTGGTTATAGAGGGTGCAACAGGTCAGCATCTCAGGAGTAAATTTCAGTTGCCTTTTCATAGTCGAGCATTCAGAGGTTGAGACAGCAGGTGAGAGCGAGAGGGAGAGAGAGAGAGAGAGAGAGAGAAAGCGAGAGAGAGAGAGAGAGAGAGAGAGAGAGAGAGAGAGAGAGAGAGAGAGAGAGAGAGAGAGAGAGAGAGAGAGAGAGAGAGAGAGATTAGGCTACAGGTAAAGAAATAACCTGGCTGTTGTTGACAAGCATAGGCCTATTCAGTTCATATCCATATTATTAAAATTTCATTCAGAGATTAAAATTACGACCCCATCCTCAGTAGCCTATTCCAGCAGGCTACTGGGCAACAGAAGCACTTCCTACCTCAACATCGTCTTGCTGTTCATGTTAAATAAATTAATCTGTCAATTTGAACTAAGCAAGCTGCTAAATCATTCAGCTTACATCTTGCCTACATCTTGCCCAGGCTACTGGAGGCTGTCTGAAATAAGATGTAGGCCTATCAGGGGCTATGTTTTGGCCTAGTTTTCAGGCCTTGTGGGTGGGTTTTGAGTAGTCATTGGGCTAGAAAAAGTCATTGCATTAAATCACCTGACTGTTTGGATGTGTCTGTTACTTAATGTTTTATTGCTGAGAGATAATGAATAAAAGAGAACACTGTGTTAACCGCAACCAACATGCTGGATCTCTGTTTAGGGGTCAGTGCTCTAAAAGGAGTCTCTCTGGGGAGAGAGAGGAGGGGGGCCCTGCATCTAAAATGAGTCTCTCTGGGGGAGAGAGAGGAGGGGGTCCCTGCCTCTAAAATGAGTCTCTCTGGGGAGAGAGAGGAGGGGGGCCCCTGCATCTAAAAGGAGTCGCTCTGGGGGAGAGAGAGGAGGGGGGCCCTGCCTCTAAAATGAGTCTCTCTGGGGAGAGAGAGGAGGGGGGCCCTGCCTCTAAAAGGAGTCTCTTTGGGGGACATGACACCAAAGCTAAGAGGTGAGCTGAAAATATTGTTTAAGAATTTATATTCCAAAGTGCTATATAGGAGAAAGAAAATCACATTTGTGTTTTTTCATCAGAAATGATTACTAATGGGTACCTTCAATGTAACTATTGTAGATTTGAAATGTGATTTAAAACCATTGTTTTGCTGGAATGTAATGTTCGTATCCTGTATATTTGACTGTGATACGTGGTCGTCTCACCTAGCTACCTTAAGATGAATGCATTTACAGATGCCATATCTTCATATAACCTAGTTTCTCACAGCAGGAAAATAATCCTGCAGCAATAGCAAATGTGTATTTTTAGATGGATTATAATTAAGGGATATTTTCTGTAGGGGTTCATACATTTTTCATCAGGGAAAATCAAGTCTTGACATTTTAAAGTGGAAATTACACACTTTAGACACCTTTATAAAGCCTTGTAGTGGTTTAATAATTTCTTTAAACAATAGAAGCTAATTTACGAACATTTCTGAAAATGGATATATAGCGTTTTGGAATGAAACTCTTCTTATGTTTCCCCATCTGAGCTCAGAGTAGATGAGAGATGTAATGTTTGTCTCTGTTGTGTTGAAGCCCAATCAAGCAGGAGAGACCAGCCTCCCCTGTACCCAGCTGTGTGTCCATGAAGAGTGACTGGTCTATGGCTCCACCTCTAAACTTCAGAGAGGGAGACTCTTCTAGTGAACAAAGGTAAGAAGAACTCATGGGTCATGGTCAGTGAGTTAAACAACACTGTCTCTAGTCATTTCTCCTCTCCCATTTTCCCATTTCTTTTTGTTGTTTTCATAATCCATAGGCTAAACCTTTTTTCCATTTTCATAGTCCTGAAACAATATTAAACAAACACAACATTCCCTCCCTGTGTGTGTGTGTGTGTGTGTGTGTGTGTGCACCCCTACCTACATGTACATATTTCCTAAATTACCTCAACTACATGGTACCCCTGCACGTTGACTCAGTACTGGTACTCCTTATAGCCTCATTATTGTTATTTTATTATGTTACTATTTCCTTTTTTTATTTAGCTAATTTTTGTGACTTTTTAACTCTGCATTGTTGGGAAAGGGCTCGTAAGTAAGCATTTCACGGTAAAGTGTACCACTGTTGTATTCGGCGCATGTGAGAAATACAATTTGATTTGATTTGAAGCTCATGCGCAGAAATACGTCATTGGGTCTAATGGTCGTCTTGTGCCGAACTGCACAGGAGCAGGCCGTCAAATCAAAGGCACTCCTTCGATATAAAGTTGTTTTTGACTAACATGAAAATGTGTCAGTTTGTTAAACTACTTAAGACAGAACATTTTCAAAATTAACAACTAAGGAAGTCATGTTTACCTCTCATTGACTTCTCAAACCCCAAACCCTGGCCTGGTCTGCATATGTATTCCCAGAAGACATTTCTTACATCAGCAGTTGTCACAAAGTGCTTATATAGAAACCCAGTCTAAAACCCCAAAGAGCAAGCATTGCAGATGTAGAAGCACGGTGGCTAGGAAAAACTCCCTAGAAAGGCAGGAACCTAGGAAGAAACCTAGAGAGGAACCAGGCTCTGAGGGGTAGCCAGTCCTCTTCTGGCTGTGCTGGGGGGAGATTATACCAGTATATGGCCATTAAGGCCAGATCGTTCTTCAAGATGTTCAAATGTTCATAGATGACCAGCAGGGTCAAATAATAATCACTGTGGTTATAGAGGTTGCAACATGTCAGCATCTCAGAAGTAAATGTCAGTTGGCTTTTCATAGCCAAGCATTCAGAGGTCAAGACAGCAGGTGTGGTAGAGAGAGAGAGAGAGAGAGAGAGAGAGAGAGAGAGAGAGAGAGAGAGAGAGAGAGAGGGTCGAAACAGCAGGTTCAGGACAAGGTCGCACGTCTGGTGAACAGGTCAGAGTTTCATATCATTTACATTTACATTTACATTTACATCATTTAGCAGATGCTCTTATCCAGAGCGACTTACAAATGAAAACGTTGCGTTGCCTAATGAACACAACCCTGCTCTGAAGACTGAGGAAGGACATATCATATGCTTTGTGACCTCAGTGAGTTAAAGACTTCTGAGAAAGAGATTAAAGAAACTGATCAGTGAGCACATGAATCAACGCAACTCTGTGCAGCATGCATCGCTTGGGGTTACAGGAAATTAAGATGTGCCACACTGACTGCAAAACATCTTCAGACTGACTTAATTCACCTAGATGACGACTTGACTTCAGTCACTTCTTTGTTCCTCATTTTGTGATTTCTTTCTAACATGTTATATATATTTTTTAAACTTAAAGTCTATGTCAACACTAAACCAGTGGTCACAAAGAGACGGATAAACCATGTGATTCTATGTTTAGCGGAGATCTTCTGTGTATAAAG
Source organism: Coregonus clupeaformis (assembly GCF_020615455.1). Taxonomy (NCBI): domain Eukaryota; kingdom Metazoa; phylum Chordata; class Actinopteri; order Salmoniformes; family Salmonidae; genus Coregonus; species Coregonus clupeaformis. Next base: position 1,323,749 of record NW_025533472.1, read on the forward strand.
TGACGCGGGAGTGCAAAAAAGCATCTAACGACGCACTTGGCTGTTCTACAAGTGGTCTGAGGCAGGTGTTAGAATACGAGCATTTTCAAGTGCAACGTTAATAACGATGGTTTTGGGAAACAGCTCAGAGATTTAACAATGCTCCTACGAAGGTTCTAACGATGAACTTGGCCTTAAGATGCTTTTGGAAAACCGGACCCTGGACAAAAACATCTGCTAAATGACTAAAATATCAAATGTAAATGTTTTACATACAGATCTCATATTACTGTATTGAATTATTATTTTACAATATTTAAATATTGATGTCACAAGTGTATCATTTGTACAGTTCTTTATAAAAAATGTAGTTATTTGTTACATTTAACTTTGTAAAACCTAGCAGTACTACTTATTTCTCTGAGAGTGAGGCAGATATATAGCATTTTGCAAAAAAAACATTTGTCTCTCTGAAATGAAGCCATTATGTGATTGATTTTAATCACATGCCTGTCATTGAACAACACCATGCCATGATTAGCTAGTGAAAAAACAACCATTTATTTGATAATTTCTTTAAACAATAGAAGCTAATTTACGAACATTTCTGAAAATGGATATATAGCGTTTTGGAATGAAACTCTTGTTTCCCCATCTGAGCTCAGAGTAGATGAGAGACGTAATGTTTGTCTCTGTTGTGTTGAAGCCCAATCAAGCAGGAGAGACCAGCCTCCCCTGTACCCAGCTGTGTGTCCATGAAGAGTGACCGGTCTATGGAACATCCTATAGAGTTTAGAGAGGGAGACTTTTCTACTGAACAAAGGTAAGAAGAACTCATGGGTCATGGTCAGTGAGTTAAACAACACTGTCTCTAGTCATTTCTCCTCTCCCATTTTCCCATTTATTTTTGCTGTTTTCATAATCCATAGGCTAACCCTTTTTTCCATTTTCATAGTCCTGAAACAATATTAAACCAACACTACATTCCCTCTGTGTGTGTGTGTGTGTGTGTGTGTGTGTGTGTGTGTGTGTGTGTGCGTGTGTGTGTGTGTGTGTGTGTGTGTGTGTGTGTGTGTGTGTGTGTTTGTGTGTGCACTCCCTGGATGTGGAAATGTAATCTCATGTCTTGTCCACAGAAACCAACAGGAGAGATCAGAGTCAGAGATTCTCAGTGGTCAGTCTTCCCAGAGTCATCAAACAGACCTGGCCTCCATATTCAGTGTATGTGGTCCTGTTATGTACATTTGTTTTTGTTTACCTCAAGTAAAGTTGATCTGTCAATCATTCATGAATGTGTTAATGAGAAAGCATTTTGTCTCTTGCTTAACTTATTGACTTTATTTATTTCAGTTGCTTGAAGAGAATATTATGACATTTGTGAAGAACGAGCTGAAGATGTTCAAGAGGATTCTTAGTCCAGAACTCCCAGAAGGCTTTGAGAGTCAGAAGCAGGATAAGGAAGTGGTGGATGCTGAAGATGAGAAGCAGGAGAGCAGTGCCAGAGAGGGGGCTCTGAAGATCACACTGCACGTCCTGAGAAAAATGAACCAGAAGGAGCTTGCTGACACACTGGAGAAAAGTAAGAGCTGTCTGCCTCATGTTGAATGCTGTTTTATAACATTTAAAAGCTGTAGCTAAAGTACAGCTAAAGTAGCTGTGTAACTCAATGATATTGTAGCAGCCTTAACACAACACCTAGTGACCTCATCAAGTAGCATCAGGGATGTGTTGTGGTGATTAATTTAGACAGAGAGAAGAGGAGAGACAGAGGAGAGAGAGAGAGAGAGACAACATTATTAATGCCATCAATAATACCAATAATGCTATAAATCAGTCACACCAGTGTGTAATGCATTATGAAAACATTTACACATTTATACAGACAAGATAATAAATGATTATAATTTAAACTTTATAAGACAGTCTTACAATACTGTAGGCATTAAAACAGATGTAATATTAATATCCTCTGTGTTATTTCTAGATTCAGATGAGCGTGCTGTGATTTGCCAACGTGAACTCAAATCTAATCTAAAGAAGAAGTTTCAATGTGTATTTGAGGGGATCGCTAAACAAGGAAACCCAACACTTCTCAATAAGATCTACACAGAGCTCTACATCACAGAGGGTGGAACAGGAGAGGTCAATAATGAACATGAGCTGAGACAGATTGAGACAACAACCAGGAAACAAGCAAGACCAGAGACTGCAATCAAATGTAACGACATCTTCAAATCCTTAACTGGACAAGACAAACTTATCAGAACTGTGCTGACAAAGGGAGTCGCTGGCATTGGAAAAACAGTCTCTGTGCAGAAGTTCATTCTGGACTGGGCTGAAGGAAAAGCAAATCAGGATGTCCAATTTGTATTTTCATTCCCTTTTCGGGAGCTGAATTTGATGAAAGGTGAAAAACACACGTTGATTGAACTTCTCAATCACTTCTCAAAGGAAACCAAAGAATCAAGAATCTCCAACTACGACAAGTACAAAGTTCTGTTCATCTTTGATGGTCTGGATGAGTGCCGACTGCCCCTAGACTTCCAGAAGAACAAGATGTGTTTTGACGTCACAGAGTCAACCTCAGTGGATGTTCTGCTGACAAATCTCATCAATGGAAATCTGCTTCCCTCTGCTCTCCTCTGGATAACTACCCGACCTGCAGCAGCCAATCAGATCCCTTCAGGGTGTGTTGACCAGGTGACAGAGGTACGAGGGTTCAATGACCCACAGAAGGAGGAGTACTTCAGGAAGAGATTCAGTGATGAGGACCTGGCCAGCAGAATCATCTCACACATAAAGACATCAAGGAGCCTCCACATCATGTGCCACATTCCAGTCTTCTGTTGGATTTCTGCAACAGTCCTTGAACACATGTTGAGTACAGACAAGACAGAAGAGATGCCCAAGACTCTGACTGAGATGTACTCACACCTTGTGGAGTTTCATACCAAACAGAAGAATGATAAGTATCTTGGGAAAGAAGAGACAGGTCCACACTGGAATAAAGAGAGCATTCTGTCACTGGGAAAACTGGCTTTTCAACAGCTTGTGAAGGGCAATCTGATTTTCTATGAAGAAGACCTGAATGAGGCTGGCATTGATGTCAATGACGCCTCAGTGTACTCAGGATTGTGCACACAGCTCTTTAAAGAGGAATGTGGGCTGTACCAGGACAAGGTGTACTGCTTCGTGCATCTGAGCATTCAGGAGTTTCTGGCTGCTGTATATGTGTTCCTCTCATTCATCAACAACAATGAAAATCTAATGGCCAAACCTCAATCAACGTCCAGTAACTTTTCTGTGAGGATCAGACACAAGCATAAAGTTACTGTCTACAAGAGTGCTGTGGATAAAGCCTTACAAAGTGAGACAGGAAACCTGGACCTGTTCCTCCGCTTCCTTCTGGGCCTCTCACTGGAGTCCAATCAGAAGCACTTACGAGGTCTACTGACAAAGACAAGAAGCAGCTCACAGAGCCATGAAGAAACAGTCAAGTACATCAAGGAGAAGATCAGGGAGAATCCCTCTCCAGAGAGGTGCATCAATCTGTTCCACTGTCTGAATGAACTGAATGACCATTCTCTAGTGGAGGAGATCCAAAGATACCTGAGATCAGGAAGTCTCTCAGAAGAAGAACTGTCACCTGCACAGTGGTCAGCTCTGGTCTTTGTGTTGCTGACTTCAGAAAAGGAGCTGGATGTGTTTGACCCGAATAAATACTCCAGATCAGAGGAAGGTCTTCTGAGGCTGCTGCCAGTGGTCAAAGCCTCCAGAGCTGCTCTGTGAGTACATAAAATAACATTTAAGTACTAATCATCAGGAAGAAATATTCAGTTTAGAGAAAAATATATATTATAATATGTATGTAATATATTATAGTATATTGAAAAACTTACTGAATCAATGCATTGATGTTCACATTAGTATAACAATATGACCATACAATTCTAGGAGACGGAAGATTAATCTATATGTTGTTTAACCTCCTAGGGCTTAGTGGTCACATACGTGGACAGCACTTTTTAGCTCTTATGTCCACAATTGTGTAGAAGTTCTGTCATATTTCATGGCTTATTCTGATTTAGATATTTATAAAAGCCTTGTATATTTGTCATGACATGCAAATTTGAAAAAAAAAGTGTAAAACTAGCAACTTTGTAGGTCGCTAAACATGAAGTACACGTAAGTGTACTTATGGACTGAGGCTCCTCGAAACAGCTAATATGCTTGTAAACATGCACACACGTAAAATGGGAAAAAAGCTAGCTCTGATGCAGCTAAAAAGCTGTACATGGTCCCAATGAAATAAATAACAATTAAATCACTAAATACATACATACATACTTAAATTAGTTGTGTTGAAAATGTTAGCCTAATGCAATTCGGACCATGAATCCACATATGTGGACATCATTTTTCTCTAAAAGTACATCATATCAAAAGATGATACTTAGTTTTTATTCTAATTAGGTTCCAATAAGCCCAAATAGCAAAGAGAAATAAAAAATGCATGTAAAAAAACAGCTTGGGCCTTAAGAGGTTAAGAGAATAAACCAAATGCATCTGCCATTGTCCTTCTACACTACTGGTGTTAAATTAACAGTGTGTTTGTGAAATCATGATGATCTCTTTGCAGGCTGTCATTCTGTGGACTCACAGAGAAAGGCTGTGCTTCTCTGGTCTCAGCTCTGAAGTCAAACCCCTCACACCTGAGAGAGCTGGATCTGAGTAACAATGTCATGAAGGATACAGGAGTGAAGCTGCTCTCTGCTGTCCTGGGGAATCCCCACTGTAAACTGGAGACTCTGAGGTCAGTATTCCTGTATCACTCAATGAACACACACTCATTTGACACACACACACACACAATAATTAATTTAGTAGTGTTTAGAAACATGTTATCTACTGTTAATAATGATACATTAATTCATGTATATACAGTACCAGTCAAAAGTTTGGACACACCTACTCATTCAAGGGTTTGACTTTATTTTTATTATTTTTTACATTGTAGAATAATAGTGAAGACATTAAAACTATGAAATAACAAATATGGAATAATGTAGTAACCAAAAAAAGTGTTAAACAAATGAAATTATATTTTATATTTGAAATTCTTCAAATAGCCACCCTTTGTCTTGATGACAGTTTTGCACACTCTTGGCATTCTCTCAACCAGCTTCACCTGGAATGCTTTTCCAACAGTCTTGAAGGAGTTCACACATATGATGAGCACTTGTTAGCTGCTTTTCCTTCACTCTGCCGTCCGACTCATCCCAAACCATCTCAATTGGGTTGAGTTCGGGTGATTATGGAGGCCAGGTCATCTGATGCAGCACTCAATCCCTCTCCTTACACAGTCTGGAAGTGTGTTGGGTAATTGTCCTGCTGAAAAACCAATGATAGTCCCACTAAGCCCAAACCAGATGGGATGGCGTATCGCTGCAGAATGCTGTGGTAGCCATGCTGGTTAAGTGTGCCTTGAATTCTAAATAAATCACAGACAGTGTCACCAGCAAAGCACCCCCACACCATAACACCTCCTCCTCCATGCTTTACGGTGGGAACTACTCATGCCGAGATCATCCGTTCACCCACACCGCTTCTCACAAAGACACGGCGGTTGGAACCAAAAATCTCAAATTTGGACTCCAGGCCAAAGGACAAATGTCCACCTGTGTAATGTCCATTGCTCGTGATTCTTGGCCCAAGCAAGTCTTCTTATTATTGGGGTCCTTTAGTAGTGGTTTCTTTGCAGCAATTCAACCATGAAAGCCTGATTCACACAGTCACCTCTGAACAGTTGATGTTGAGATGTGTCTGTGACTTGAACTCTGTGAAGAATGTATTTGGGCTGCAATTTCTGAGGCTGGTAACTCTGATGAACTTATCCTCTGCAGCAGAGGTAACTTTGGGTCTTCCATTCCTGTGGCGGTCCTCATGAGAGCCAGTTTCATCATAGTGCTTGATATTTTTAACGACTGCACTTGAAGAAACTTTAAAAGTTGTTGAAATGTTCCGTATTGACTGACCGTCATGTCTTAAAGTAATGATGGACTGTCATTTCTCGTAGCTTATTTGAGCAGTTCTTGCCATAAATGGACTTGGTCTTTTACCAAATAGGGCTATCTTCTGTATACCCCCCTACCTTGTCACAACACAACTGATTGGCTCTAACGCATTAAGAAGGAAAGAAATTCCACAAATTAACTTTTAAGAAGGCACACCTGTTAATTGAAATGCATTCCAGGTGACTACCTAATGAAGCTGGTTGAGAGAATGGCAAGAGTGTGCAAAGCTGTCATCAAGGCAAAGGGTGGCTATTTGAAGAATCTAAAATCTAAAATATATTTTGATTTGTTAAACACTTTTTTGGTTATTACATGATTCCATATGTGTTATTTCATAGTTTTGATGTCTTCACTATTATTCTACAATGTCAAAAATAGTAAAAATAAAGAAAACCCCTTGAATGTGTAGGTGTGTCCAAACTCTCGACTAGTAGTAGTGTGTATATATACATATATGAATAGATATGGCAGGTTTCAGGACTCTGATGTATCTGAAAATGTTGAAAAAATATATTTTCACCACCAAAGAATTGCAGTGTGGTTTTAATATGATTTGACTCTTTGCAGGCTGTCAGGCTGTCTAGTCACAGAGGAAGGCTGTTCTTATCTGGTCTCAGCTCTGAAGTCAAACCCCTCACACCTGAGAGAGCTGGATCTGAGTAACAATGACCTGAAGGATTCAGGAGTGAAGCTGCTCTCTGCTGGACTGGGGAATCCCCACTGTAAACTGGAGACTCTGAGGTCAGTATTCCTGTAGTTGGTCAACAAGTGAGAACTGTTCACCAGATCCACATGTGTTTACCAGGGCACACATAGTCCACACCATATGTGTTTGGACAGTGAAGCTTACAGTTTTAAATTTGGTGCTATACTCCAGCATTTTGGATTTGAGATATAATGTTTCATATTAGGTGACAGTACAGAATGTCACCTTTTATTTGAGGGTATTCATACATATCTGTTTTACTGTTTAGAAATGAAAGCACTTTATGTATCTAGTTCTCCCATTTGAAAAAGTCGTAATAATTTGTACATATTCACTTATATTGTATTAAAGTAGTCATAAGTTTAGTATTTGGTCCCATATTCCTTACCCACAGTGATTACATCAAGCTTGTGATTCTACAAACTTGTTGAATGCATTTGCAGTTTGTCTTGGTTGTGTTTTGGATGATGTTTTCCCCAACAGAAACTGAATGGTGAATAATGTCCTGTCATTTTGGAGTCACTTCACTTGTATTGTCAGTAAGAATAGAAGATGTTTCTGAACACTTCTACATTCATGTGGATGCTACCATGATTATGAATAATCATGAATGAATCGTGAATGATGATGAATGAGAAAGTTACAGAGGAACAAGGATCATACCCCCTCTGTTATTGGTAATGGTGAGAGGTTAGCATGTTTTGTTGTAGCCTCTGTAACTTTCTCACTCATTATTATTCATGATTCATTCATGATTTTTCTAAATCATGGCATCATCAGGATTAATTTAGTAGTGTTTAGAAACATGTTATCTACTCACTTAGACAGAAAATTACTCCAGTCTTCATCCACCATTCAGTTACTATTGGACAAAACATAACCCAAAACACAACCAAAACAAACTGCAAATGCAACCAACGAGTTTGGGACCAAATACTAAACTTTTGACTACTTTAATACACTATGAGTGAATTTATCAAAATACTTATGACTTCTTCAAAAGTGGGGGACTAGATACATAAAGTGCTTTCATTTCTAAACGGTGAAACAGATATGTATTCAAATACCCTCAAATAAAAGGTGAGATTATATACTGTCACCTCATATGATACATTTGATCTCAAATCCAAAATGCTGGAGTATAGAGCCACATTTAAAATGTTAGCTTCACTGTCAAAATAGACATGGTGTGGACTGTATACTCAATACAATCTACCGTAATTTTCGGACTATAAGCCGCGCCTTTTTTCCAATTTTTCGACCCCTGCGGTTTATATAACGGTGCGGCTAATGTATGGATTTTTACATCTAACGGCCCCTAGAAGACCTCCTAAATCTATGGATTTTACAGGTTACAGTCCACCAACTTTAACTCTATGGGCTCTATGACCGGTCCGCGCCCCCCACCTTTAAGCGGCGGGCTCCAGCAGGAAAAGCTGGAGGCCGGAAAAGAGTGAGACAGGTAGCGCGCAAAAGTAAAAGTGGAACCGATAGTGGTACGAGAGACAGAACGAGAGCAAGACAGACAGACATTACGAGAGCGAGACAGTTTGTGCAAAGGAAGTTTTCATGCACAAACCCTCATTATGGAAAATAAACGTAGAAATGCATATGATGCAGCTTTTAAATTAAAGGCAGTCAATCTGGCTGTAAAAGAAGGAAATAGAGCTGCTGCATGTAGCCTTGGCATCAATGAGTCAATGGTGAGACGTTGGAGACGCCAGCGGGAAGAACTGTCTCAATGCAAAAAGTCAAAAAAAGCTTTCAGAGGTAATAAAAGCAGATGGCCCGAACTTGAAGACTTTCTTGAAGATTGGGTGAACACACAGAGAGCAGACGGCCGAGGTGTTTCCACCGTGCAGATCTGACTGAAAGCTGAAACAGTCGCCACCGAAATGAAAATTGAAAATTTTAGAGGTGGACCATCCTGGTGTTTCAGATTTATGAGACGAAAGGGACTCTCTATCAGGGCGCGGACGACTGTGTGTCAGCAACTCCCTCCCGACTACCAGGAAAAAATAACAAACTTTGGCGAATTCACACAAAGAATGATAGAGGAATATTCCATCGGACCGGACCAGATCATAAATATGGATGAAGTGCCTTTGACGTTTGACCTGCCTCTCACTAGGACTGTTAACAAGAAAGGTGAATCGTTCATCACGTTGAGAACCACTGGCCACGAGAGAACGAATTTCACTTGTGTTCTTGGCTGCACAGCATCTGGATTAAAGCTTCCGCCAGTGGTGATTTTTAAGCGGATTACAATGCCAAAAGAAAAGATCCTGAACGGCATCTCCTTTAAAGTCAACAAGAAAGGACGGATGATGGAAAGCGTAATGAATGAGTGGCTGAATGAGTGGCTGAATGAGTGCTACGTCAAGCGCCCTGGAGGATTGTTTCGCCAAAAAAAAGCTTTGCTCGTTTTGGACAGCATGAGGGCCCATATAACGGATTATGTGAAAGCAGCCATCAAGAGCACAAACTCGATTCCAGCTGTGATTCCTGGGGGCACAACGAAGCATCTGCAGCCACTCGACATCAGTGTCAATCGTGCGTTCAAAGTGGCACTACGCGTTCAGTGGGAGGCGTGGATGACTAGCGGCGATAAATCATTCACCAAAACTGGTCGCATGCGAAAAGCAACTTTCGCTCAAGTTTGCGAGTGGATCCTGATAGCGTGGAGGAGTGTCAAAACATCCACGATCATTAACGGGTTCCGAAAGGCTGGACTGCTGCGTGATGAAGAGGAGGACGCCGCCACAGATGAGGCCCTTCAGAGGCTGTTCGATTCCGACAGTGACGAAGAGGAGTTTGTTGGTTTTGAGAGCGTCAACAAAGGAGAGAGGAGAGTGGCTGACGAAGCCATCCTGAGCCTGTTCGTTTCCGACACTGAAGATGAGGACTTTGGTGGTTTTAGTACGCAGGAAGAAGACGGAGATGAGGATTAATGACTTGACTTTTCTGGTTACAGCCGTGTACGGCACCTTAGCCTAAAAGATGAAGACGAGGATTAATGACTTTTCTGGTAGGCTGATTACCGTATATTTTAAGCAGCCGTGTTGCTGCAACTTTAGGCTTATGCGCTTACTGTCGTGTTACAGGCACTTTATTTTGCACTTTTTAAAAAAACACATTTAATTTAGCCATTGATAATGCCTCGTCAAGCGCTGTAAGCTTTGTTTTTTGTTATGGTACTACTGTAGGCTATAATGTAGATAAATATTCAAAGATGTGCACACTTTTTCAAGGTTTTTCAAAAATAACCAAAGTTAAGTGGTTAAATGATTGTGACGCTATTAACTAATTTTGCTGGAATACGTTATGCAAATATGCAACTTGTTTGTTGAAATGTTAATAAATGGGAGCTTCCTCAAGCAGCCATCTCTTTCCCGACAATCCCCTCTGTGCAAAAACCCTTACATATGGTAATTTAACATTAAAACACCTGCGGCTTATAGTCCAGTGCGGCTTATATATGTACACATCATTCAATTTAGCTGCTGCGGCTTATACTCCGGTGCGCCTTATAGTGCGGAAAATATGGTAAATCTGATACCTCACTGTCTGTCTTTTGACTGACACTGCTTTTTAAACTGCTCTGGTCAGTCTACTCAAATATTTGTACTATACATGTTTCTCTCTACAAGCAATATTATGATAATTTCTAATAATGATACATTCATTTATGAATAGATATGGCAGGTTTCAGGACACTGATATATCTGAATATGTTGTAAAAAATATACTGCCACAATTTTCACCACCAAAGAATAGCAGTGTGGTTTTAATATGATTTGACTCTTTGCAGGCTGTCATTCTGTCTAGTCACAGAGGAAGGCTGTGCTTCTCTGGTCTCAGCTCTGAAGTCAAACCCCTCACACCTGAGAGAGCTGGATCTGAGTAACAATGACCTGAAGGATTCAGGAGTGAAGCTGCTCTCTGCTGTCCTGGGGAATCCCCACTGTAAACTGGAGACTCTGAGGTCAGTATTCCTGTAGTTGGTCAACAAGTGATAACTGTTCACCAGATCCACATGTGTTTACCAGGCACACATAGTCCACACCATATGTGTTTGGACAGTGAAGCTTACAGTTTTACATTTGGTGCCAGGCTCCAGCATTTTGAATTTCAGATAAAATGTTACATATTAGGCAACAGTACAGAATGTCACCTTTTATTTGATGTTAATGGTGAGAGGTTAGCATGTTTTGTTGTAGCCTCTGTAACTTTCTCACTCATTATTATTCATGATTCATTCATGATTTTTCTCAATCATGGCAGTCACAGGCTTGATGTAGGCATTGCATTCAAAGAATATGGGACCAAATACTAAACTTTTGACTACTTTAATACACTATAAGTTAATTGGTCAGAATACTTGACTTCTTGAAAAAGGGGGACTAGATACATAAAGGGCTTTTATTTTTCTAAATGGTGAAACAGATATGTATAAAAATTCCCTCAGATTAAAGGTGACATTATATACTGTCACCTCATATGAAACATTTGATCTCAAATCCAAAATGCTGGAGTATAGAGCCACATTTAAAATGTTAGCTTTAATGTGAAAATGGATAGTGTGTGGACTGTATACTCAATACAATCTAAATCTGATACCTCACTGTCTGCCTTTTGACTGATGCTGCTTTTTAAACTGCTCTGGTCAGTCTACTCAAATATTCGTACTATACATGTTTCTCTCTACAATCAATATATGATCATTTCTAATAATGAAACATTCATTAATTTATGAATAGATATGGCAGGTTTCAGTACACTGATGTATCTGAAATTGTTGAAAGAATATATTTTCACCACCAAAGAATAGCAGTGTGATTTTAATATGATTTTACTCTTTGTCAGGCTGTCAGGCTGTCTAGTCACAGAGGAAGGCTGTGCTTCTCTGGTCTCAGCTCTGAAGTCAAACCCCTCACACCTGAGAGAGCTGGACCTGAGTAACAATGACCTGAAGGATTCAGGAGTGAAGCTGCTCTCTGCTGGACTGGGGAATCCCCACTGTAAACTGGAGACTCTGAGGTCAGTATTCCTGTAGTTGGTCAACAAGTGATAACTGTTCACCAGATCCACATGTGTTTACCAGGCACACATAGTCCACACCATATGTGTTTGGACAGTGAAGCTTACAGTTTTAAATTTGGTGCTATGCTCCAGCAATTTGGATTTGAGATATAATGTTTCATATGAGGTGACAGTATATAATGTCACCTTTTATTTGAGGGTATTTTCATACATATCTGTTTTACTGTTTGGAAATGAAAGCACTTTATGTATCTAGTTCTCCCATTTGAAAAAGTCGTAATAATTTGGACATATTCACTTATATTGTATTAAAGTAGTCATAAGTTTAGTATTTGGTCCCATATTCCTTACCCACAGTGATTACATCAAGCTTGTGATTCTATAAACTTGTTGAATGCATTTGCAGTTTGTCTTGGTTGTGTTTTTGGATGATGTTTTTCCCAATAGAAACTGAATGGTGAATAATGTCCTGTCATTTTGGAGTCACTTCACTTGTATTGTCAGTAAGAATAGAATATGTTTCTGAAGACTTCTACATTCATGTGGATGATACCATGATTATGAATAATCATGAATGAATCGTGAATGATGATGAATGAGAAAGTTACAGAGGAACAAGGATCATACCCCCTCTGTTATTGGTAATGGTGAGAGGTTAGCATGTTTTGTTGTAGCCTCTGTAACTTTCTCATTCATTATTATTCATGATTCATTCATTATTTCTTTCTCAATCATGGCTTGATGCAGTCATTGCGTTCAAAGAATATGGGACCAAATACTAAAATTCTGACTACTTTAATACACTATAAGTGAATTGGTCAGAATACTTATGACTTCTTCAAATGGGGGGACTAGATACATAAAGTGATTCATTTCTAAACGGTGAAACAGAATTGTATTAAAATACCCTCAAATAAAAGGTGACATTATATACTGTCAAATCATATGAAACATTTGATCTCAAATACAAAATGCTGGAGTATAGATCCACATTTAAAATGTTAGCTTCACTGTCAAACTAGATATGGTGTGGACTGTATACTCAATACAATCTAAATCTGATACCTCACTGTCTGTCTTTTGACTGATACTGCTTTTTAAACTGCTCTGGTCAGTCTACTCAAATATTTGTAATATACATTTTTCTATCTACAAGCAATATTATGATAATTTGACATTTCTAATAATGATACATTCATTTATGAATAGATATGGCAGGTTTCAGGACACTGATATATCTGAATATGTTGTAAAAATATACTGCCACAATTTTCACCACCAAAGAATAGCAGTGTGGTTTTAATATGATTTGACTCTGTGCAGGCTGTCATTCTGTCTAGTCACAGAGGAAGGCTGTGCTTCTCTGGTCTCAGCTCTGACGTCAAACCCCTCACACCTGAGAGAGCTGGATCTGAGTAACAATGACCTGAAGGATTCAGGAGTGAAGCTGCTCTCTGCTGGACTGGGGAATCCCCACTGTAAACTGGAGACTCTGAGGTCAGTATTCCTGTAGTTGGTCAACAAGTGAGAACTGTTCACCAGATCCACATGTGTTTACCAGGCACACATAGTCCACACCATATGTGTTTGGACAGTGATGCTTACAGTTTTACATTTGGTGCTACGCTCCAGCATTTTGAATTTCAGATAAAATGTTACATATTAGGCAACAGTACAGAATGTCACCTTTTATTTGATGTTAATGGTGAGAGGTTAGCATGTTTTGTTGTAGCCTCTGTAACTTTCTCACTCATTATTATTCATAATTCATTCATGATTTTTCTCAATCATGGCAGTCACAGGCTTGATGTAGGCATTGCATTCAAAGAATATGGGACCAAATACTAAACTTTTGACTACTTTAATACACTATAAGTTAAATGGTCAGAATACTTGACTTCTTGAAAAAAGGGGGACTAGATACATAGAGGGCTTTTATTTTTCTAAATGGTGAAACAGATATGTATAAAAATTCCCTCAAATTAAAGGTGACATTATATACTGTCACCTCATATAAAATATTTGATCTCAAATCCAAAATGCTGGAGTATAGAGCCACATTTAAAATGTTAGCTTCACTGTCAAAATAGATATGGTGTGGACTGTATACTCAATACAATCTAAATTTGATACCTCACTGTCTGTCTTTTGACTGATACTGCTTTTTAAACTGCTCTGGTCAGTCTACTCAAATATTCGTACTATACATGTTTCTCTCTACAATCAATATATGATCATTTCTAATAATGAAACATTCATTAATTTATGAATAGATATGGCAGGTTTCAGGACACTGATGTATCTGAAATTGTTGAAAGAATATATTTTCACCACCAAAGAATAGCAGTGTGATTTTAATATGATTTGACTATTTGCAGGCTGTCAGGCTGTCTAGTCACAGAGGAAGGCTGTGCTTCTCTGGTCTCAGCTCTGAAGTCAAACCCCTCACACCTGAGAGAGCTGGACCTGAGCTACAATCACCCAGGAGACTCAGGAGTCAGACTGCTCTCTGCTGGACTGGAGGATCCACACTGCAGACTGGAGAAACTCAAGTATGTAGAGGGTTTATGTCAATGTTCATATCAGACATGTTGGAGTTATCAGGCTAGTTAAGACAAACATTCTGACCACCACTTGGACTAAGTTATAGAAAGACTGTGTGTGTGTGTGTGTGTGTGTGTGTGTGTGTGTGTGTGTGTGTGTGTGTGTGTGTGTGTGTGTGTATGTGTGTGTGTGTGTGTATCCAGTGTGTGTGTGTGTGTCCAGTGTGTGTGTGTGTGTGTGTGTGTGTCCAGTGTGTGTGTGTGTGTGTGTGTCCAGTGTGTGTGTGTGTGTGTCCAGTGTGTGTGTCCAGTGTGTGTGTGTGTGTGTGGGTCCAGTGTGTGTGTGTGTGTGTCCAGTGTGTGTGCATCCAGTGTGTGTGTGTTTTGTGTGTGTCCAGTGTGTGTGTGTGGGTCCAGTGTGTGTCCAGTGTGTGTGTGTGTCCAGTGTGTGTGTGTGTGTGTGTGTGTGTGTGTTTGTGTGTGTGTCCAGGTGTGTGTGTGTGTGTGTGTGTGTGTGTGTGTGTGTGTGTGTGTGTGTGTGTGTGTCCAGTGTGTGTGTGTGTGTGCACATGTATCAGTACACACACTGGACACACACACACTGGACACACACACACACACACACACACTGGACACACACACACACTCACACTGGACACACACTGGACAAACACACACACACACACACACTGGACACAAACACACACTGGACACACACAACTGGACACACACACACACCACACACACACTGGACACACACACACGCACACTGGACACACACAAACACACACACAGACTCACACACACACTGGACACACACACAGACAAACATTCTTACCACCGCTTCTACAAAGTTATATTCTGAGTGTGAGTGTCCAGTGTTTGTGTGTGTGTGTGTGTGTCCAGTGTGTGTCCGGTGTTTGTGTGTGTGTGAGTGTGTGAGTTCAGGTGTATCCCTCAATGACTGTCTGTTCTTCTGCTTACCGCTACAGTGTGGAACATGGTGGAGAGAACACAATGAAACCTGGACTTAGAAAATGTGAGTGTTGACTGCTGTGAAGAATATGACTAAGAATAAGTCTTAATTCAAGTGAAGTCAAAGTCAAAGACCACCATCATTACTTACTTGGTCATATTAAATATCAGCTGTAGTTCTACAGAAGCACAAATCAGGGACACCAAAGTTTACAAAGAGTTGCTTTGACAATGTGTGTGTTTGTTCAGGATGATTGTGTTTGTGTGTGTTTGTGTTCAGTGTGTGTGTTTGTGTGAGTGTGTGTTCAGTTTGTCTGTGTGTGTGTGTGTGTGTGTGTGTGTAATTAATGGGAATAAGTGTGTTTTATATTACCATACAGTACAACATATGATCATTCAACAAGTCTCAAGTTACCTTAACTTCTCCTTTTGATACCTAGAAACATCTACATTAAATGAATTAGTGAAAAGTGAGTTAACATTCTAATGTGAATGATGATGATTTCTAATATTGTGTCTGGTTTCATCCATCAGATGTCTGTGATCTCACACTGGACCTAAACACAGTAAACAGATTCCTCTCTCTGTCTGAGGAGAACAGAAAGGTGACATGGAGGGGAGAGGAGCAGCCGTATCCTGATCACCCAGAGAGATTTGAGTTCTGTCCACAGGTGCTGTGTAGAGAGGGTCTGACTGGGCGCTGTTACTGGGAGGTAGAGTGGAGTGGGGGAGGGGCTGATATAGGAGTGACATATAAAGGAATCAGCAGGAGAGGAGGGGGTGATTACTGTGTGATTGGAGCCAATGACAAGTCCTGGAGTCTGATCTGCTCTGGCAACAGTTACTCTGTCAGGCACAATAAGAAGTCCACTCCCATAGACGTCCCCTCCTCCAGATCCCACAGAGTAGGAGTGTATCTGGACTGGCCAGCCGGCACTCTGTCCTTCTACAGAGTCTCCTCTGACACACTGACCCACCTGAACACATTCCACTCCACATTCACTGAGCCCCTCTATCCAGGGTTTAGGGTTTATGTTGTTGACTCCTCAGTGTCCCTTTAAATAATAACCATGGTAACACTGACACACAAACACACACTGGAAACAACACACAAACACTGGACACACACACACTGGACAAACACACACTGGATACACACACACACACACACACACACACACTGGACACACACACCCTGGACACACACACAAACACACACACACACACACTGGACACACACACACACTGGACATACACACGCACACTGGATACACACACCGAACACACACACACTGGACACACACACACTGGACACACACACACACACTGGACACACACACGCACACTGGATACACACACTGAACACACACACACTGGACACACACACACACACACACTGGACACACACACACACTGGATACACACACTGAACACACACACACTGGACCCACACACACACACACACACACTGAACACACACACACACTGGACAAGCACACACACTGGACACGCATCAACACACATACACTGGATACACACACACACACACACACACACTGGACACACACACACATGACACACACACACACACACTGGACACACGCACACACAATGGACACACACACACACACTGGACACACACACACACTGGACACACACACACTGGATACACACACACACACACACACACACTGGACACACACACACACACACACTGGACACACACACACACAGGACACACACACACACAAAGTACACACACACTGGACACACACACACACACTGGACACACACACACACACACACTGGACACACACACACACACACACTGGACACACACACACACAGGACACACACACACACAAAGTACACACACACTGGACACACACACACACACTGGACACACACACACACACACACGGGACACACACATACACAAAGGACACACACACTGGACACAAACACACACACACTGGACACACACACACAGGACACACACACATACAAAGGACACACACATTGGACACACACATACACACACAAAGGACACACACACTGGACACACACACACACTGGACATACACACACTGGACACTCACACACACACACTGGACACACACACACACACACACACACACACACACACACTGGACACAAACACACACACACTGGACACACACACACACAGGACACACACACACTGGACACACACACACACACACACACTGGACACACACACACATACACACACAGGATACACACACATACAAAGGACACACACACTGGACACACACATACACAAACACAGGACACACACACACACAAAGGACACACACACTGGACACACACACACACTGGACACACACACACTGGACACACACACACACACACACACACTGGACACACACACACACACACACACACACACTGGACACAAACACACACACACTGGACACACACACACAGGACACACACACACACAAAGGTCACACACACTGGACACACACATACTGGACACACACAAACACACACACACACTGGACACAAACACACACACACACACACACACACACACACTGGACACACACACACACACACACTGAACACACACACACACACACACACTGAACACACACACACACACTGGACACACACACACATACACACACTGGATTCACACACACACACACACACACACACACACACACACTGAACACACACACACTGGACACACACACACTGAACACACACACTGAAAACACACACATACACACACACACACACTTAACACACACACTGAACACACACACACTGAACACACAAACTGGGCACACACACACTGTACACACACACACACGCACACTGCACACACACACACTGGATAGACACACACACACTGGACACACACACACTGGACACACATACACACTGGACAAACACACACAGGACACACACATACACACTGCACACACACACACACTGGATACACACACACACTGGACACACCCACACTGGACACACACACACACACACACACACTGGACACACACACACACACAGGACACACACACACACACCAAGGACACACACACTGGACACACACACACACACACTGGACACACACACTGGAAACACACACAAGCACACACACTCACACACTGAACACACACACACACTGAACACACACACATACTGGACACACAAACATTGAACACACACACACTGGACACACACACACTGGACACACATACACACTGGACAAACACACACAGGACACACACATACACACTGCACACACACACACACTGGATACACACACACACTGGACAAACACACACAGGACACACACATACACACTGGACACACACACACACTGAACACACACACACACTGGACACACACACACTGAACACACACACACTGGACACACACACACTGAACAGACACACTGAAAAAACACACACACACACACACTTAACACACACACTGAACACACACACTGAACACACAATCACACACACACTGGACACACACTGAACACACACACACTGAACACACACACTGGACACACACACACTGAACACACAAACTGGGCACACACACACACGCATGACACACACACACACACACTGGACACACACACGCACACTGCACACACACACACACTGGATACACACACACACACACTGGACAAACACACACATGACACACACATACACACTGCACACACACACACTGGATACACACACACACTGGACACACCCACACTGGACACAAACACACACTGGACACACACATACACTGGACACACACACACACACACTGGACACACACACACACACAGGACACACACACACTGGACACACACACACAGGACACACACATACACTGGACACACACACACACACACTGGACACACACACACACACACACTGGACACACACACACACTGGACACACACACTGGACACACACACACAGGACACACACATACACTGGACACACACATACACTGGACACACACACACACACACTGGACACACACACACACACAGGACACACACACACTGGACACACACACACAGGACACACACATACACTGGACACACACACACACACACTGGACACACACACACACACACTGGACACACACACACACTGGACACACATACACTGGACACACACACACACACACTGGACACAAACACACACACCCTGGCCACACACTGGACACACACACACTGGACACACACACACTGGACAGACACACACATACACACACACACTGGAAACACACACACGCACACACACTCACACACTGAACACACACACACACTGAACACACACACATACTGGACACACACACATTGAACACACACACACAGGACACACACACTGGACACACACACACACACACACTGGACAAACAGACACACACACACTGGACACACACACACACACACACACACACTGGACACATTTCCATGTGTTGGATTTTGATGAAAGGAAATCCCATATAGCCTACTGGACAGGACTTTGCTATGGCATCTTCTGTTTGGGTGTCTCAGGTCAGGTCTGAGCCATGATCAGAATGTGTCTCTGTGTCTATTTCCAGCCCTGCCATTTCTACCTGTCCTGATCTAGTGTTTCACCACTGACCTCCTCACACCGTCTCACTGTCCATGTCTGCTTTAAGCTCCCACCTCTACTTCACTGTGTTATAATGGACCTTATGCTTGTTATGTTACCTCTGTAACCAGTTATCAAACATACTGACCTTTCTGACCCTATCCCATGGCCCTACTTTCTACAACTGAACATTTAAATTCCTCTATGAGTTTTGTTTCGTGTCCATTTACTTTTGTATGTATTTGTTGTATATTTACATTTACATTTTAGTCATTTAGCAGACGCTCTAATCCAGAGCGACTTACAGTTAGTAAATTATATTGGGGTTGTGCTTCAGAGCATCATGGGGGTTTGTATGTGTTGAGATGATCACGTTCCAGATAAATGGTTGAACTGATTCCTGTCTCCTGTCTCATCATTATTGAATTGTTGTACAGACGTGGTTATGAAACCCACGAGACATAACAAAAGATTGGTGATGAGAAGTCTGAATCTACAGGAACTATTCTGTCTGGAAGAAGTGGGTTTTTACAACTGTTTAAAACTGTTATTTTCTGTGGTACAGAATAGGCTAATGTTAGCACAGTGTATTGATAGCAGAGGCAAGTGCATAGTCTAGCTAGCTAAGAAAGAGAGTTAACCAGTGGTGTAAAGTACTTAAGTAAAAATACTTTAAAGTACTACTTAAGTAGTTTTTGGGGGTATCTGTACTTGACTTTACTATTTATATTTTTGACTACTTTTACTTTTACTTCACTACATTCCTAAAGAAAATAATGTACTTTTTACTCCATACATTTTCCCTGACACCCAAAAGTACTCGTTACATTTTGAATGCTTAGCAGGACAGAAAATGGTCCAATTCACACACTTATCAAGAGAACATCCCTACTGCCTCTGATCTGGCAGACTCACTAAACACAAATGCTTTGTTTGTAAATTGTCTGAGTGTTGGAGTGTGCCTCTGGCTGAACGTAAATTTTAAAAACAAGAAAATCGTCTGGTTTTGCTTTATATAAGGAATTTGAAATGATTTATACTTGTACTTTTAATTTTGATACTTTAGTATATTTTTGCAATTACATTTACTTTTGATACTGTCACGTTCGTCGTATTGAACAGACGCAGCGTGATGAACGAACATGTTTAACTTTATTATCTTTAGTGATAGTAGAACACAATCAACAAAACAAGAAACGACTTGTGAAGTCCACGGTAACAATGACCGAACACGGAACAAGAACCCACAAACACAAAGGGAAAATAGACAGTATAAATATGGCTCCCAATCAGAGACAACCAACGACAGCTGACACTCGTTGCCTCTGATTGGGAGTCATTCTAGCCAACATAGAAATAAACACAACAGAATTACCAACATAGAATTAAACACATAGAATGAACACACCCTGGCTCAACATATAGAGTCCCAGAGCCAGGGTGTGACAGATACTTAAGTATATTTAAAACCAAATACTTTTAGACTTTTACTCAAGTAGTATTTTACTGGGTGACTTTCACTTTTAGTTTAGTCATTTTCTATTAAGGTATCTTTACTTTTACTCAAGTATGACAATTGGGTACTTTTTCCACCACTGGAGTTAACATCGTCATGGACGGCAGAAAAGGACTCAAGAAGGAAAGAACATTTATTCAACTGTGAAGACAAACCTTTTAATTAAATCTGCTAAATGAGCGAATTTAGGAGGAAACGTCAGTGAGTGAAGTGAATGAAGATCACATAAATGAGGAAAATATTGCTTTGGTTGAGGACAATATTGAAGTGAGTGACAATCAGGAGCTTATTGAGAAATGAACAATTATTGGAATTGATGGAAACATTGGACAGTTTGATAAGAGTATTGAGCAGTGGAGCTCATAAACAGAACGGTTTGAATATTTTGTTCTTGTAAATGACATGGATGAGGACAACATTGTGCCTACATGTTTTTGTGTAATGGGGCCAAATATATTTAATTTAATAGGCAGCCTGCTACAGCCAGACAGAACAGGTAATAAGACATATGGGGATATTGTGGAGATACTTAAAGGACATTTTTCACCAGAACCACTAGTTAATGCTGAAAGGTTCAGGTTCCACAGGAGACATCAGGAAGAGGGAGAATCAGTAACAATGTTTGCTGCTGCATTAAAGAAACTACCAGAACACTGAGTTTAATGCTGTTGTAAATGACATCATTAGAGACAGACTAGTATGTGGGCTACGGAGTGAAGCTACACAAAAGAGACTGTTGACTGAAAGTCATCTGACCTTGGCAAAGGACATTGAAATCAGTGTGTCCATGGAACTAGCTGCTAAAGAGGCTCACCAGTTGAGTTCATCAGGAACTTAGTGGGTTCATCTAACAATCCTAATCACCAGCTGATACATTGTAATCTCATACACAGGGTAAACCTTCCACCTAGAAAACATAATTTAATAGAAATCACAACCGCTCCTCTGTGTGATCTATGTAATCAAGGTGGCTTGGGCTCCTTTAATCATATGTACTGGGAGTGACCAGGGGACATGTTTTGGAAAGAGGTATCCTCATACCTTGTTCCCCCAGACTGTTATCACTTAATGATAATTCACTACATATTCATTACAGCAAAGCAATGATCTCCTCCCTAAACTCCCATACTCTCTTGAGAGAATTAGGCCCACCCTTACTTAGCTACCGAACCTCATTATGTAAAAGTATATCATGATGCTCAGCAGACCACGAAACATCAATGTTGAAGGATAAATGTTGATCGGATAAAGTTTATGATAGCCATAACTGAGTCCATTGTTTTTTAAGTCAATGCTGAGTTTAGCCAAAGCACGCTCTGGCAGTGTAGTCTTATCAGTGGCGAAAGAGCCAGTAGGCGGGCAGACAGTCCCTGTACCCCTGTTTGCAGCTCTGATTGGCTGCAACTGGTATGTTACTTATATTGATTGACAGCACTTAATGGGCAAGACTATAGGAAAACAGATTCTCCCACTGGAGAATATTGAACGAGGGCTCATTTTGGCCCTAAACATTCAATTTTTACTGGGATTGTTTTGCAGATTCTTTTTAATTAATGTTCAGCATTTATCAAAGGGCCATTCTAAATTGATAAATGGGATGGATCTTGGCTGTGGGTTGCCAGTTGAATAGCCCTGACCTAGATGTTTAGACATGTGTTTGCTAGAGCTCTGCTTCCTTCTGTTTTTATTTTAGAAGCCAGTCAATTCAACCTCTCATAAGATCCAAGTCACTGACATGAGGATTGTCATTTCATTACTTGAAATGGTTCTTATTTGATTTATTTTTCAGTCGAGCCAAAAAATTGACAATACATCTGTTTCAACCAGAGAAGTGGTTCCGCAACTGGAAAGAACAGAGAGTGTATTTGTAAATATCAATGTACAGTTTATCACACAGGGTTGGGGTCAATTCCATTTCAATTCCAATCAATTCAAGAAGTACACTGAAATTCCAATTCTCTTCAATAGTTTTCAATTAGGAAAATGTGGAATTGGAATTTGGTTAACTTTTTTAATTGAATGGAATTTAAATGGAATTGACCCCAACCCCTTATATCTCAACACAAAATGGCTGTGATTATTTCATTCTTGCACAGGTACTAACCACTTGTGTTAGGGAAATGTTTTTGGGATACTTGTGCAGCAGCCATTTTGGGGCTTATTTTCACTTGTTTCACTTCCAAAGTGTAGTATGTATCCCATGTTCCTAGCACGCAATGGATACATCAAGCTTGTGACTCTTCAAACTCCATGGATGCATTTGCAGTTTGTTCAGGTCGTTTCTGATTATTTTGTGCCGAATTGAAATGAATGCTAAATAATGTATTGTGTTGTTTTCTAAATCAAATCAAATCAAATGTTATTGGTCACATGCGCCGAATACAACAGGTGCAGACATTACAGTGAAATGCTTACTTACAGCCCTTAACCAACAGTGCATTTTTTTAAAAAATAAAATAAAAAACAACAACAAAAAAAGTGTTGAGAAAAAAAAAAGAGCAGAAGTAAAATAAAATAACAGTAGGGAGGCTATATATACAGGGGGGTACCGGTGCAGAGTCAATGTGCGGGGGCACCGGCTAGTTGAGGTAGTTGAAGTAATATGTACATGTGGGTAGAGTTAAAGTGACTATGCATAAATAATTAACAGAGAAGCAGCAGCGTAAAAGGATGGGGTGGGGGGGCAGTGCAAATAGTCTGGGTAGCCATGATTAGCTGTTAAGGAGTCTTATGGCTTGGGGGTAGAAGCTGTTGAGAAGTATTTTGGACCTAGACTTGGCACTCCGGTACCGCTTGCCGTGCGGTAGCAGAGAGAACAGCCTATGACTAGGGTGGCTGGAGTCTTTGACAATTTTGAGGGCCTTCCTCTGACACCGCCTGGTATAGAGGTCCTGGATGGCAGGAAGCTTGGCCCCAGTGATGTACTGGGCCGTACGCACTACCCTCTGTAGTGCCTTGCGGTCGGAGGCCAAGCAGTTGCCATATCAGGCGGTGATGCAACCAGTCAGGATGCTCTCGATGGTGCAGCTGTAGAATTTTTTGAGGATCTGAGGACCCATGCCAAATCTTTTCAGTCTCCTGAGGGGGAATAGGCTTTGTCGTGCCCTCTTCACGACTGTCTTGGTGTGTTTGGACCATGATAGTTCATTGGTGATGTGGACACCAAGGAACTTGAAGCTCTCAACCTGTTCCACTACAGCCCCGTCGATGAGAATGGGGGCGTGCTCAGTCCTCTTTTTTTCGTAGTCCACAATCATCTCCTTTGTCTTGGTCACGTTGAGGGAGAGGTTGTTGTCCTGGCACCACACGGCCAGGTCTCTGACCTCCTCCCTATAGGCTGTCTCATCGTTGTCGGTGATCAGGCGTACCACTGTTGTGTCGTCGGCAAACTTAATGATGGTGTTGGAGTCGTGCCTGGACATGCAGTCATGGGTGAACAGAGAGTACAGGAGGGGACTGAGCACGCACCCCTGAGGGGCCCCCGTGTTGAGGATCAGTGTGGCAGATGTGTTGTTACCAACCCTTACCACCTGGGGGCGGCCCGTCAGGAAGTCCAGGATCCAGTTGCAGAGGGAGGTGTTTAGTCCCAGGATCCATAGCTTAGTGATGAGCTTAGAGGGCACTATGGTGTTGAATGCTGAGCTGTAGTCAATGAATAGCATTCTCACGTGGATGCTACAGACGTCTTACCATGCCCCTACCCCAACGGACGTTTCATGCTGAATAACCACCACTAGTCAGCTTCCTGCTCCCCCTGGCTGTCACAGAAGAGGTAGAGGAAGACCATGAGCTCAGGCCAAAATACTGTGTACTATTCTGTGCATTATCCTACAAAATAGGTAATGGAATGATTACAGTTTTTCTTTCTTGATTATATGAAATAACCCTTTTCAGAAAAATCAGGACATGATTGAACAGTTATTGGTTTAGTAAATAAGAGTTGATGTGTTGGAGTAAAACAGTTCATGTTTTTAGTGACCAGACAATGTATTCAGTAAAACAACTGTATGAATTCTGATTGTTTTTATGATTTCAGCTCAACAAACAAATGCTTGGATATGATTCTGAAGACTCAATCAGCAACATAGAAACAACAGAAGATGAATATGTGCCAGGAACAGAACGTGGCAACGAGAGCAGTTTAGAGCTTTACTGTATGGAAGAACAAAGGCCTATAAGGGACATAGAAATACTGAGTCTGACACCTCTGTGCAAGAATCCGCAAGTTCACTTGAAGTCATGCACGTTACAAAGACTAAAGATTGATCAAAACATTACTGTCTCTTTTGTGAGAAACCACAATCAAAAATTGCCCGGCATCTGGAAATGATTCATAAAGGTGAAGCTGAAGTGGCAAAAGGCCCTTTCTTTCCCAAAGAACTCCAAAGACTGGAAGCTCCCACTGACCATACTGAGACAACGTGGGGACAGAGCACACAACAGGCAAATCATAAGAGAAGGCAAAGGTGTTATAGTTCCTTGTAAACAAAGCAGTTTCCCAAATGGAAATCTGAAAGATTTCTTGCATTGTGCAAACTGCCAAGGACTCTTTAAAAGAACATTCCTATTGTTCAGCATTCACAATGGCATTTTCTGTTGTGACAGGATTGTGATGTTTGGTCTCTCAAGTTTCCACTCTGATGCTGCGTTTGTAACCATGTGGAAGTTGGGAATTTACCAGTTCTGAAGTTGTAAAAAGCAGTTGGATGCATTCATTTAATTTTAACTCATTGATATACGGTGGTTGGCTAATGGCCAACAACATCGTCAACCATGAACTAAAAGTACAGTTATCATGTTTGTAACCAAATTCTAGAGTTCAAAAACAGATAGATTTTTATAAATAATGTTTTGTTGTTGCATTTAACTGCCAAAAATGCGGTTATAGAAACCATTTCCTTAGTAGGTGAGGTCAGAGGTCACCATGTGGGAGAAGTGGGCGCTCAGGATGATAGACCAGTTTCCCACTAGTAATTACCAGTTGGAGAGCCGTTCAAGTGGATTTTTCCCAGTGTTATGTAGTAAATTCCCACTTCCCACTTGGTAACAAACACACCATGACACTGCCTCCTTCAGTGCCTGATGCGTACTTGTGACTCTCATAAAGGGGGGCTTGTCTGTAGCACGGTACATCTCCCACTCCAGGTAATGTGAAAGCCTTGCCCCCACTAAGCCACGCCTCCTAAATCATTTCCCAGTGTGTCTTGCCTTTTATAGTGAATTGTAACGTTACCACTGACTGTACTTGTTAGTGACAGAGACATGGTCGTTGAATTCGTTCATTTTCAGTCCTGTGGCCTTAACCAAGTTAGTTCCTAGACATATATTATCATCATAAAGTCTATCATCATAAAGTATTTGACAATACATTACATATCTCTGAAGGTACATTGTGTATTTTGATATTTTTGTAATCCAGGGAACTATACTGTACCCATATTTCTAAGTGTGTGTATACAGTCGTGGTCAAAAGTTTTGAGAATGACATAAATATTCATTTTCACAAAGTCTGCTGCCTCAGTTTTTATAATGGCAATTTGCATATACTCCAGAAAGAAGAGTGATCAGATGAATTGCAATTAATTGCAAAGTCCCTCTTTGTCATGAAAATGAACTTAATCCCCAAAAAACATTTCCACTGCATTTCAGCCCTGCCACAAAGGACCAGCTGACATCATGTCAGTGATTCTCTCATTAACACAGGTGTTTGTTGACGAGGACAAGGCTGGAGATCACTCTGTCATGCTGATTGAGTTAGAATAACAGACTGGAAGCTTTAAAAGGAGGGGGGTGCTTGAAATCATTGTTCTTCCTCTGTTAACCATGGTTATCTGCAAGGAAACACGTGCCGTCATCATTGCTTTGCACAAAAAGGGCTTCACAGGCAAGGATATTGCTGCTAGTAAGATTGCACCTAAATCAACCATTTATCGGATCATCAAGAACTTCAAGGAGAGAGGTTCAATTGTTGTGAAGAAGGCTTCAGGGCGCCCAAGAAAGTCCAGCAAGCACCAGGACCGTCTCCTAAAGTTGATTCAGCTGCGGGATCGGGGCACCACCAGTGCAGAGCTTGCTCAGGAATGGCAGCAGGCAGTTGTGAGTGCATCTGCACGCATAGTGAGGCAAATACTTTTGGAGGATGGCTTGGTGTCAAGAAGGGCAGCGAGGAAGCCACTTCTCTCCAGGAAAAACATCAGGGACAGACTGATATTCTGCAAAAGGTACAGGGATTGGACTGCTGAGGACTGGGGTAAAGTCATTTTCTCTGATGAATCCCCTTTCCGATTGTTTGGGGCTTCCGGAAAAAAGCTTGTCCGGAGAAGACAAGGTGAGCGCTACCATCAGTCCTGTGTCATGCCAACAGTAAAGCATCCTGAGATCATTCATGTGTGGGGTTGCTTCTCAGCCAAGGGAGTGGGCTCACTCACAATTTTGCCTAAGAACACAGCCATGAATAAAGAATGGTACCAACACATCCTCCGACAGCAACTTCTCCCAACCATCCAAGAACAGTTTGGTGACGAACAATGCCTTTTCCAGCATGATGGAGCACCTTGCCATAAGCCAAAAGTGATAACTAAGTGGCTCGTGGAACAAAACATCGAGATGTTGGGTCCATGGCCAGGAAACTCCCCAGACCTTAATCCCATTGAGAACTTGTGGTCAATCCTCAAGAGGCGGGTGGACAAAAAAAACCCCACAAATTCTGACAAACTCCAAGCATTGATTATGCAAGAATGGGCTGCCATCAGTCAGGATGTGACCCAGAAGTTAATTGACAGCATGCCAGGGCGGATTGCAGAGGTCTTGAAAAAGAAGGGTCAACACTGCAAATATTGACTCTTTGCATAAACTTAATGTAATTGTCAATAAAAGCCTTTGACACTTATGGAATGCTTGTAATTATACTTCAGTATACCATAGTAACATCTGACAACAATATCTCATGAGAGAGAGAGAGAGAGAGAGAGAGAGAGAGAGAGAGAGAGAGAGAGAGAGAGAGAGAGAGAGAGAGAGAGAGAGAGAGAGAGAGAGAGAGAGAGAGAGAGAGAGAGAGAGAGAGAGAGAGAGAGAGAGAGAGAGAGAGAGAGAGAGAGTGTTAAGGTACTGTGGGATTCTTTAATCAGTTTGGCTCATTGGACAGGTCAGAGTCTATGTTTGAATATGTTGAGTGGTTTTTGGCAATACACTGTAGATGTATTCATGGATTTAGCTGTTGAAATTCCTTCCCGGACCCCCCTACTGCTATGGGCTAAGCCACCGATGTCTTCAAATCCTAGAGGAGAGAGGAGCTGATACCCCTGGGGAGAGAGGAGCTGCTACCCCTGGGGAGAGAGGAGCTGCTACCCCTGGGGAGAGAGGAGCTGCTACCCCTGGGGAGAGAGGAGCTGCTACCCCTGGGGAGAGAGGAGCTGTTACCCCTGGGGAGAGAGGAGCTGCAACGAAGAGAGACTGCGACCCTGCTCGGGAAGAGCTTAACGATTGGTGATTGTTGGGGCACGTTTGGCAGGATCTTCATTGATGAAGACTGCTGAACTTGCTGATGTTTCACAATATGCCATGGCCGTCTCAGTCACCAGGTCTCAACCCAATTGAAGACAACCATCAACAAAACACCAAATTATGGAATTTCTTGTGGAAGAATGATGTCACATCCCTCCAATAGAGTTTTCTTTTTTTTCAACCTTGACAATAAACATTTTAATGAACCACAAACACTTGATGTTTAGGGATGGCACACATAGGGAGACAGTTTGCATTCCTTCTCACAAATGCACCTAGGAAGATGCAGTGTTTCTCAACCTGTCATTTTACATAATGTTGCAAGACACATACCATCAAATGAATCCATAGACTTTTGTCCATATTTACAGAAGGCTGTCATTTCACAAATTGTTCCTATATTGAAAGGACATAGGGGAAAATAAAGTCAAACATTTCAATACAAAATAATAAAAACAATCACAGCATTACTCAGTCTTAATGTATTTTAACCATATTAACCTGTTTAATCAAATTGTTTTCATTTGGAACACTAAATCAGAACTACATTTGGAGTTCCAGACACTTGTAGAATGTTTGCCAAGGCACATTGTAAGAGCTATAAAGAGACAGGGAGTGGGAGAGAGAACAGGTAGAACCTGATATGGAAATGAGCAGAACAAACTAAAGGAACTTTCCACCACCGAATGATCATTCCAGACTCTACTTCTATTGAGAGACATATAAAAGGTAAGACGACGATTGTTATGATATTAATATAGTTGATGATATTGTTATGTGTATTCATATAGTTGATGATATTGTTATGTGTATTAATATAGTTGATGAAATTGTTCTGTGTATTAATATAGTTGATGATATTGTTATGTGTATTCATATAGTTGATGATATTGTTATGATATTAATATAGTTGATGATATTGTTATGCGTATTAATATAGTTGATGATATTGTTATGTGTATTAATATAGTTGATGATATTGTTATGTGTATTCATATAGTTGATTATATGTTTTGTGGACAGTGTTATAATAGGCCTACTCTCCTTAAAATGTTTTGGATATAAATTCGATGCGTGGGGTGAATTCCTTCTGTTTCCAACTGTGTGCCCCAGGGTGATCGCTCATACACTATCTAGAATCTAAAAGGGTTATTTGGCTGTCCCCATAGGAGAACCCTTTGTAGAACCCTTTTTGGTCCTAGGTAGAACCCTTTTGGGTTCCATGAAGAATCCTTTCCACAGAGGGTTCTACATGGAAGCCAGAAGGGTTTTACCTGGAACCCAAAAGCGTTCTCCTATGGGGACAGCCAGAGGACCCTTTTGGAACTCTTTTTTCTAAGAGTGTACTGTATCATAGGTCTATAGACTTGTCTTCTCAAAACAGGCTTAAAACACAACAAGCAACAACATTTTCTCTTTCTAATCTACTGTTAACTCTTTTCACTCAGGAAGGTATGTTGTGTGAAAGAGAGACAAATAAATACTGTGGAAAGACTAACAACAATTTACACTTCCTCAAAACAGGTTGTGTGTGTTCATTAGTGCCCACCGTAGCAAAACGTTTGGCAACAGAAACCGTTTAGGTCACGTTGTACAGCGTTTGGAGTAAACTGTTTATGCATTGTTGCAAAACTGTTGGCTGCTGAGTAAACTAATGAATACGACCCAGGTAGTAGCCTACAACTCGGCTGTTGATGCCTGCCTCATGCTGAAACCTGAACTTAGCCTGAGGGGTGTACTATGATGCTAGCTAGATATACTGGTTTTCTAAAGCTAGCTTCAGTTAGCTTCACATTCCAGCTCAGGCCTCATCCATAGGAATGTACAGAGTGCCAGTCATCAGGAAGGTGCTCTCAGCAGAATGGAAAATATATAATGACTTGACAGTTTAATCATACAAAATGGCGCTAACCGGACGTGGGCAAGTCAAATTCAATCAGTGGAGGTTGCTGAGGGGAGGACGGCTCATATTAATGATACCATTCCACCTATTCCGCTCCAGCCATTACCACAAGCCCGTCCTCCCCAATTAAGGTGCCACCAACCTCCTGTGAATTCAATATATCAATATTCATTCATCATAGTTCTACATTTCACATTTCGTATGATAAATGTAATTGTATCATAGTTCTACTATAGTGTAGCGATCTGTGCAACTTCCGGCGTGAGTTTACTGTGAACACTGAGGCTGTACCCACTTTAAGTTACAGTTTTAACAGAGACCAAGTAGGCTATTTGATCATAATGTAAAAACGACATCCAATAACATTTAACATGGAACTGGCTGTTCTATCATTCAGCCTACAGTAGCAGCCAATGTGTGGTGTTCAATGTAAGCCTACATTCCATGAGACATTCCAAAAAACATGCAGAGCTTGACATTAACCTGTTTATCTACTTGTCCTTCACACAAGGAGGAGGTGACTGAAAATGTTGTTGTGTTTGATGCAAGAAACCACTTTACTAAATAAAATGCATCGTTATTCCCATGTACTATGATGCAATTCCAACCAAGTAACCCAATTGGCGCCAATGGCGCGATGCGTAGGTTGTTTGCCTTTTTACAAGTGCAACCTGGGTTCACTTCCCTGCCCCGCTGTTTGCTACATTGGTGTCAGAAGTAGTATGGTGTCTGTGAGGCCATCAGATTGCACGGCCCGGATGTGTGAGGGGTCTGAGTAGTCGAAGCACAAGACTTGCTTTTATAGGGGGCAGTGTGAGACAGGTTACAATTCCCATCGCAGCAATAGGGTTAACCTAGTTTTGGCCAGCGACCTGGGTTCACTGCCCTGCCCCGCTGTTTGCTACAATATTAATATCACAGGCTACCCGACGTCCGTTGAACAAAGAGACACAACAATATGAGTGAAAGGATTTTAGGATAATATCAGTAAGTGTTGATTTAAAGTTGTCTTCTGGGTTCAGCCTTCTAGCTTCCTTTATCAATTGGGTGAAATATAACAAATTACATGGTCTCAAAGTTTGGAGATAACCAGTCCCAGTTTAAATCGCCCATGATTTCCATTTCATTATTTCCCCAGAGCAGCAAGGGAATCTAGAGACTCAACCTTTGCAGAATCAGAATCACCTTTATTCGCCTAAGAACATTTGCATGTACATATGTAGGATCTTAATTTGAGCCAGTTTGCTACAGCAGGAAAATATTCCTGCAGCAACAGGAAATGTGATTTATAATTAATGGACATTTTTGTATCGGTTGATACATTTTTAGTAAGGGAAACTCAAGTCTGCCATTTCTAAGTGGAAATTACAAACTTCAGAAGCCTTTTAAAACCTCAAATACACTAAAAGTTTTACATTTACTGCATTGAGGGAAAGTTATTCTGCAGTGGAGGGTGATCAAATTAAGATCGTACATCTGTACACATAATTCTACATGGTGATTTTTTAAATTTTAGTCATTTAGCAGACGCTCTTATCCAGAGCGTCTTACATACATTGCGAGTGCATACATTTTTTTTTTTTATACTGGAATCGAACCCACAACCCTGGCGTTGCAAATGCCATGCTCTACCAACTGAGCTACATCCCTGCCAGCCATTCCCATAATAATTCAAATGTCCTGTTGCTGCAGGATTATTTTCCTGCTGTAGCAAACTGGCTAAAATTAAGATCCTACATCTGTATCAATGCACCTCTCTTTGATGTACATGGCTATATCAGGATTGACTTTTGACCATTTGACATCTTTTATTTACTGTTGTTTAGGCTGGTTGAATGAGTCGCCTATAAAAGCTACTTCATCTGCAAGAGAACAGGCGGCTGCACCAGCGACTGTAAGAAGTTATGTGATATCCTCATATGAACGTGAAAGTAAGTGTGTAGCCTACGCAGTTACACAATGGCTGTTGAAACTGTGGCACATATTTCTCTGTAACATTAGAAGTCGGATAAATGTGTTGATATGTAGGAAAGACGGGCAGACTCTCGTAGGTCTAGGCTAAACTACAAACTATTATAAGGTTATGTCAACGTCAGACATTCAATAGTCAGAGTAGGTTTGAGCTATGATCACTTATCATGCTGACAAACCTGATGGTCTCCGTTTGAAATGGTGTGTAAAATACCATGCCTAGGGTACAAGCTCTGTCCTGCTACTGTTAGGTCTATAACGTTATGGGAACTGATCTGAACAGGTTTAGGCTGGTCATCTAGGATATGTAGGCTATAGCTGAGGTATAGACCTCCATCTGTATCAGGACTAGGCTCCTGCTACTGTTACTGTTATAACGTTATGGGAACTGATCTGAACAGGTTTAGGCTGGTCATCTAGGATATAGCTGAGGTCAGTGGTGATTTTAGCATGTCAATCTTGGTGGGGCAAAACATAAATAAAGGGGGGATGCATGCCAGCAAAGCCACTCCACAACACAACACTAAACAATACATTCATTGCACTATAACGGTGACAAACGGTGCCCACAAACTGTTAGGGCCTACATAAAGCAGAGTCCCAACAGCAGAGTCCCAACAGCAGAGTCCCGACAGCAGAGTCCCGACAGCAGAGTCCCGACAGCAGAGTCCCGACAGCAGAGTCCCGACAGCAGAGTCCCGACAGCAGAGTCCCAACAGCAGAGTCCCAACAGCAGAGTCCCAACCGCAGAGTCCCAACAGCAGAGTCCCAACAGCTGTCCTATCATTTCTCTTCATTATTTCTCTTCATATGACAAGGATTAAAAAGGATTTGCCTGTAGATTGTCAACTTGATTCGTGATGATGACTGCTGGCTAAGATTTTGAAAGTATGATGTTGACATGATCAGTCCAATCAAAGCTACTGTAGATATAATGTGATTTGACGTCATTTTATCTGTGGCCAATGACCTTCTTGAATGGGCACTTCTAATGTAACTCTGTGGCAGCACCCAATGGGCTTGAATTTTCTAGCTCTACCCTTAGACTTGGCGGTGACGTAGTGTCCCCATGAGTGACAGAACACTGAGCCAATCACGAAGCAACGCTCTGTATTGTCTTCTGGCTTGACCCACCACCACAGAAAGCACTGAGCTAGGCTGAAACACCTGCATTTTGGAGCTGCCTTACTCAAGAAAACAAAAAAAAGAGACCATGTTTTTTTGCGGCTTTATTAACTCAATTATATATATATTATTTTTTACATTTTTTGCAAACTGATATGTGACACGTATTAATGCCAAAATAACATGCAAAACAGGAAAGGCCACCTGCCCTGAATGACGGGTCACCACTGGCTGAGGTATAGACCTTGATCTGCTTTACACAAAAAATTACTGTTATACATTATAACCTAGCCTACTTTAAATAATAAAAAATCTCTTAATTGTTGCAAAAAACCTTTCTGTATAGATCACTGATCCCCCCCAGATCAATCAAGCCTGTTTTAGCCCTTCTGTCTACATTCTCAGATACGTTTAGAAAAGAACAGATTTAAAGATAATAATTGGCTGACTTTTAATGAATACAAATAAGTGTAAGACATGGCCTTGTGTTGCTGCACTGTCTATAACAACCTTAACAAACAGTGACTTATTATTATTATTGACAGTTAACATGGAGAAGAGATGTCACAACCAGATGTTCATTTGATTGCATTAAATAGCCTGACTGTTTCAATATGTCTGTTAGTAAATGTTTTGTAAGAGATAATTCATAAATGATAACAATTCACATTCAAGAATTACTGTGTTAACTACAACCAACATGTTGGATCTCTGTTTAGGGGTCAGTGGTCTAAAATGAGTCTCTCTGGGGAGAGAGAGGAGAAGGGCCCTGCCTCTAAAATGAGTCTCTCTGGGGAACATGACACCAAAGCTAAGAGGTGAGATGACAATTTTGTTTAAGAATTATTAAGAGTTTATTTCCTAAATGCTATTTCCACAATAATCAGAAATGGTTGCTTATGGGTACCTTCAATATTACTGTTCTCAGATGTTTAATTAATAGATTTTAGATGTAGATAATTATTATTATTTGTATTGCAAAACGCTATATATCCATTGTTTAGCTGAAATTGAATGTTCGTATCCTGTATATTTGACTGTATTATCTGGTTGTCTCACCTAGCTATCTTAAGATGAATGCACTTACTGTAAATCGCTCAGGGTAAGAGCATCTGCTAAACAGGTGGGGCTCTGCCCTGAATGACAGGTCACCACTGCTCCAAAGCAATTACATGTTGCACAGGAACCACTGACTCGCTGCATGTTTCTATTATCAAGACACCTGCTGGTACCTCTTAACTGGTTAGTACAGCTCATGAGGTGTCCTAAATATCTGCCAACTAGGTGGGACGCTTATGAATAAAGAGGCTTCATGCATAGCTTTAATTTATACCCATAAGAGTAGGACTAAAATGGCTTTATTCTCAGCACTTATACGACACATTTTCTACTCTGAGACGCTTTTTGGATATGGGCCCAGATCTCAAAACATTGTTTTAAAAAACGAATCATTTTGTTTTACATAATAAAAAATGAATATTACTAATGTAAGCCACTGTAAAGACTGGGTTTAGTTGATTGTGTTGCTCTGCTCATGTCCGCGTTCTGGAACTGTCCGCGTCCCCGTACAGAACTGTCCGCGTCCACGTACGGTTTGGCGCCAAGCATATTGTCCAGTTACGCGCTGAGTGGACTGAGGTGATGTTGGGAAATAACGACGGAGTTCGTTACAGTGTTGAGACACCGAAGTTTATTGTTCAATTTGCTTTTTTGCTTAATGGTCAGTGACAGTATGAGTGTAGCCAGATCCTTTTCACTCGTAGCCAGATCCTTTTCACTCGCTATTCTTGTTTAATCTTGTGGTTCACCGGATTCGTCATCATCCTCGAGGGACAGACGAACGACCTGCTAGCTATCCAAGCTAGTCGGTACAGCTAGCTAAGCTAGCTACTCTTTACCAGCAGCATCCTAGTTATCCTAGCTACCACTACATCATCACTGGCTGCCTGCATTTCTTGTGGACCGATGGAGCTCCCTGGTTGTTTCTTCCACCTGTTAAATACCGTGGAGGGCTTCTCCCTCTCTCGTTGACGGATGCTGGCTACCTACCATCCCTCTGTCCGGTTCTCCTCTCTTCACTAGATGGACGGTAACTTTAGTGTTTAACCCCTCTGTGTCCAAGGACTGAACTTTTGAATATTATTTCCGGGGCGCCTCAAGTTACATTTTTTACAACGTTTATTTCTGATAAAATTAGTTAATTGCATCCGCCATGGAGCCCAGTTTCATAATATTACCTTCTGTCCCTGGTTATGATGTAATTGCGAAAAAACAGGCCTTATTTTAGGGTATTTTTCACCCTGCCAGCTCCTATTAGTTCTATTGAGCTCCGTGACACCAACTCGCCTTCAGAACGTTCTATTGCCAGCCCATTGTTCTGCGTCACAATGCCAGCTTCACTATTGTTATCAATGAGACCTGCCTACGTTCACCCTGTAGGTTTACCTCAGGTAACTTATTATTAACAAGGTTACGGCTACTTGGTGAGCGTTAACCCTGTAGGTTTACCTCAGGTAACTTATTATTAACAAGGTTACAGCTACTTGGTGAGCGTTAACCCTGTTGGTTTACCTCAGGTAACTTATTATTAACAAGGTTGCGGCTACTTGGTGAGCGTTAACCCTGTAGGTTTACCTCAGGTAACTTATTATTAACAAGGTTACGGCTACTTGGTGAGCGCTAACCCTGTAGGTTTACCTCAGGTAACTTATTATTAACAAGGTTACGGCTACTTGGTGAGCGTTAACCCTGTTGGTTTACCTCAGGTTAGTTATTATTAACAAGGTTATGGCTACTTGGTGAGCGTTAACCCTGTTGGTTTACCTCAGGTTAGTTATTATTAACAAGGTTACAGCTACTTGGTGAGCGTTAACCCTGTTGGTTTACCTCAGGTAACTTATTATTAACAAGGTTGCGGCTACTTGGTGAGCGTTAACCCTGTAGGTTTACCTCAGGTAACTTATTATTAACAAGGTTACGGCTACTTGGTGAGCGCTAACCCTGTAGGTTTACCTCAGGTAACTTATTATTAACAAGGTTACGGCTACTTGGTGAGTGTTAACCCTGTAGGTTTACCTCAGGTAACTTATTATTAACAAGGTTACGGCTACTTGGTGAGCGTGCACACTGTTCACCTGAGTACATGTTATGGTCACCTATAGTGAGGTGAGACACAGTTTAAGAGGCGATGGCTGGCGGATAGCCATCAAACATTAAACATTTTCTGATCATGGTTAACCATATTTGTTTGAAAAAAAAAAGTGTACAATCTAAACAAAACGCATGTCCCTGTCCTCTTTTTCAAGATGTGGCAGATTTAAACAGCCAGAAGACATTTTTTTATTAAGAAATAACCATTTTTTTGACGACTTGTGGTTTCTAAATGGCTGCTGGGTAATTTGATATGCATCGAAATCTTCGTTCATAGGCATCAAATTGAGCGAATGCTGCGCAGGTTCACTGAGTTGCAAACCAAATGCGTATAATGGGGTGATTGTTGTCTAATCGGATGGTCTAGCTAATGGATTTGTAGATCAGACGCAGTTGCTACCTCAGATTATGAGCCTAAGCCTAGCAAGTGTCATGAAGTGTCAGGTCTCTTTCAGTGGTCTAAGGCCACTAGAGATCCTGGTTCGAATCCAGACTGTTGTAGCCGGCCGCGACCTGGAGACCCGTGACTAAAAAAAAAATGTAAATGTGATGAATGAGTTATGTAGTACCCACATACGGCCACAAGGAGGAGCAAGAGTGCCATAAACCCATACTGTTTTTTGCCATATAAACACTA
This sequence comes from Coregonus clupeaformis, assembly GCF_020615455.1. Taxonomy (NCBI): domain Eukaryota; kingdom Metazoa; phylum Chordata; class Actinopteri; order Salmoniformes; family Salmonidae; genus Coregonus; species Coregonus clupeaformis. Next base: position 1,361,502 of record NW_025533472.1, read on the forward strand.
AACCTAACAATCAATCAAATGTATTTATAAAGCCCTTTTTACACCAGCAGATGTCACAAAGTGCTATACAGAAACTCTAACCCTACTTATAACCTATTTTAGCATTAACCGTAACCCTAATTCTAGGGTAGGGTAGCCTAGAACACTTTTATAAACTATTTTGCTAATAATATTAACTTAGTAAATACAATTATAGTATTATTTTGTTACTCAAAACCTGTCTAAGCGTTTTGCAGTTTATTTTTTTTTAAATTAGTTATTTTATGATATTTATTATTGCAAGGCAGAACACTTAGACACATTTGTGTTATTTTTCTAATATGGTTTGAATTGGGTGACCTAGTAACCTCTGTGTGAAAGTCCAGCAATTGCCATGGGGTAGGTGGGGCAGGTTTGAGACTGATCAAAGGAATTAACAAGAAAAATACACTTTATTTTTCAGCTGCCTCACTACTGTCCGTACGTAAATTAATAACTTGTAATGCTAAATATTTCCAATAGATTGCAGCATAAGACCATGAAGCATCAGTTATAGGCTACAAGCAGCAATATGATTGACATAAAATAGCATGCAACCAAATACTATATGTCCCATGTCTAAAATGGTCACTCATTACTTTAGTTAGCTATATATCTCGTATTAGGCCTGTGATGCTTTTGGAAGAGCAATTAAATAGTGACTATAGCAGGTGTTGAACCCCTGGTAAATAATCACTAGTCAGATGCTCCAACCTCAACCGTAGTATACATGCATTATGAAATATCTAATATTGCGATTAAACAACCTCGGAATAGATAAGACAAGAGTGCGTCTTCCAGCCCACCAATGAATTACATCATGCAACCCTCCCGGTTAGCAAATGTACCTCAACATGCCCCTCGCTTGTGCTAGAAGGCAGAGTGCTCGCTGCTGGTTGATGAATCTGACAATGAATGTACTAGGAAAATACATTTTTCTCGACCAGTGGTGACTAAATTAATGTTCAGGGTTATTGATAATCGTTATAGTAATGAAGTATAATTTCAAAACATGAGTATAAAAACAGCTAATAATAAACATGAATCATCATTATATTATTTCACAGTAATCTGTTAAATGCTTTTTCAGTCGTTCCTCTTGCGTTAGCAGTGCTTCATATGCCTTCCCAGAAGACATGTTTTACATCAGCAGTTGTCACAAAGTGCTTATATAGAAACCCAGTCTAACACCCCAAAGAGCAAGCAATGCAGATGTAGAAGCACGGTGGCTAGGAAAAACTCCCTAGAAAGGCAGGGACCTAGGAAGAAACCTAGAGCGGAACCAGGGGGTCAACCATGTGATTCTATGCTTAGGGGAGATCTTCTGTGTTTAAAGTGACGCATGAAAAAAAAAGTTTCTAACGATTCACAACTTTCTACATCTAACGACGCTGTTCTACAGAGTTCTATAGAGTTCTATAGAGTTCTATAGAGTTCTATAGAGTTCTACAGAGTTCTATAGAGTTCTATTTTTTTAATTTTTTTATTTCACCTTTATTTAACCAGGTAAGCCAGTTGAGAACAGGTTCTCATTTACAACTGCGACCTGGCCAAGATAAAGCAAAGCAGTGCAATAAAAACAACACAGAGTTACATATGGGGTAAAAAACATAAAGTCAAAAATACAACAGAAAATATATATACAGTGTGTGCAAATGTAGCAAGTTATGGAGGTAAGGCAATAAATAGGCTATAGTGCAGAATAATTACAATAGTATTAACACTGGAATGCTAGATGTGCAAATAGAGATTATGTGCAAATAGAGATACTGGGGTGCAAAAGAGCAAAATAAATAACAATATAGGGATGAGGTAGTTGGGTGGGCTAATTTCAGATGGGCTGTGTACAGGTGCAGTGATCGGTAAGGTGCTCTGACAACTGATGCTTAAATTTATTGAGGGAGATAAGAGTCTCCAGCTTCAGAGATTTTTGCAATTCGTTCCAGTCATTGGCAGCAGAGAACTGGAAGGAATGGCGGCCAAAGGAGGTGTTGGCTTTGGGAATGACCAGTGAGATATACCTGCTGGAGCGCAGACTACGGGTGGGTGCTGCTATGGTGACCAATGAGCTAAGATAAGGCGGGGATTTGCCTAGCAGTGATTTATAGATGGCCTGGAGCCAGTGGGTTTGACGACGAACATGTAGTGAGGACCAGCCAACAAGAGCGTACAGGTCACAGTGGTGGGTAGTGTATGGGGCTTTGGAGACAAAACGGATGGCACTGTGATAGACTACATCCAATTTGCTGAGTAGAGTGTTGGAGGCTATTTTGTAAATGACATCGCCGAAGTCAAGGATCGGTAGGATAGTCAGTTTTACGAGGGCATGTTTGGCAGCATGAGTGAAGGAGGCTTTGTTGCGAAATAGGAAGCCGATTCTAGATTTAACTTTGGATTGGAGATTCTTTATGTGAGTCTGGAAGTTGAGTTTACAGTCTAACCAGACACCTAGGTATTTGTAGTTGTCCACATACTCTAGGTCAGACCCGTCGAGAGTGGTGATTCTAGTCGGGTGGGCGGGTGCCAGCAGCGTTCGATTGAAAAGCATGCATTTAGTTTTACTAGTGTTTAAGAGCAGTTGGAGGCTACTGAAGGATTGTTGTATGGCATTGAAGCTCGTTTGGAGGTTTGTTAACACAGTGTCCAATGAAGGGCCAGATGTATACAAAATGGTGTCGTCTGCGTAGAGGTGGATCTGAGAGTCACCAGCAGCAAGAGCGACATCATTGATATACACGGAGAAAAGTGTCGGCCCAAGAATTGAACCCTGTGGCACCCCCATAGAGACAGCCATAGGTCCAGACAACAGGCCCTCCGATTTGACACACTGAACTCTATCTGAGAAGTAGTTGGTGAACCAGGCGAGGCAGTCATTTGAGAAACCAAGGCTATTTAGTCTGCCAATAAGAATGCGGTGGTTGACAGAGTCGAAAGCCTTGGCCAGGTCGATGAAGACGGCTGCACAGTACTGTCTATTATCAATCGCGGTTATAATATCGTTTAGGACCTTGAGCGTGGCTGAAGTGCACCCGTGACCAGCTCGGAAACCGGATTGCATAGCGGAGAAGGTACGGTGGTATTCGAAATGGTCGGTGATCTGTTTGTTAACTTGGCTTTCAAATACTTTTGAAAGGCAGGGCAGGATGGATATAGGTCTGTAGCAGTTTGGATCTAGAGTGTCACCCCCTTTGAAGAGGGGGATGACCGCGGCAGCTTTCCAATCTCTGGGGATCTCAGACGTTATGAAAGAGAGGTTGAACAGACTAGTAATAGGGGTTGTGACAATTTCGGCGGCTAGTTTTAGAAAGAAAGGGTCCAGATTGTCTAGCCCAGCTGATTTGTAGGGGTCCAGATTTTTCAGCGCTTTCAAAACATCAGCTGTCTGAATTTGTGTGAAGGAGAAGCGGGGGGGGCATGGGCAAGTTGCAGCAGAGGGTGCAGAGTTGGTGGCCGGGTTAGTGGTAGCCAGATGGAAAGCATGGCCAGCTGTAGCAAAATGCTTGTTGAAATTCTCGATTATTGTAGATTTATCGGTGGTGATAGTGTTTCCTAGCCTCAGTGCAGTGGGCAGCTGGGAGGAAGTGCTCTTATTCTCCATGGACTTTACAGTGTCCCAAAACTTTTTGGAGTTAGTGCTACAGGATGCAAATTTCTGTTTGAAAAAGTTAGCCTTTGCTTTCCTAACTGCTTGTGTATATTGGTTCCTAACTTCCCTGAAAAGTTGCATATCGCGGGGGCTATTTGATGCTAATGCTGTACGCCACAGGATGTTTTTGTGCTGGTCAAGGGCAGTCAAGTCTGAGGAGAACCAGGGGCTATATCGGTTCTTAGTTCTGTATTTTTTGAATGGGGCATGTTTATTTAAGATTGAGAGGAAATTACTTTTAAGGAACAACCAGGCATCCTCTACTGACGGAATGAGATCTATATCCATCCAGGATACCTGGGCCAGGTCAATTAGGGAAGGCCTGCTCGCTAAAGTGTTTTAGGGAGCGTTTGACAGTGATGAGGGGTGGTCGTTTGACCGCGGACCCGTTACGGACGCAGGCAATAAGGCAGTGATCGCTGAGATCCTGGTTGAAGACAGCTGAGGTGTATTTAGAGGGTATGTTTGTCAGGATGATATCTATGAGGGTACCCATGTTTACGGATTTAGGGTTGTACCTGGTAGGTTGGTTGATAATTTGCGTGAGGTTGAGGGCATCTAGCTTGGATTGTAGGATGGCTGGGGTATTAAGCATATCCCAATTTAGGTCACCAAGCAGTACAAACTCTGAGGATAAATGGGGGGCAATCAATTCACATATGGTGTCCAGGGCACAGCTGGTGGCTGAGGGGGATCTGTAGCAAGCGGCAACAGTGAGAGACTTATTTCTGGAAAGGTGGATTTTTAGAAGTAGAAGCTCAAACTGTTTGGGCACAGACCTGGATAGTATGATAGAGCTCTGCAGGCTATCTCTACAGTAGATTGCAACTCCACCCCCTTTGGCAGTTCTATCTAGACGGAAAATGTTATAGTTGGGGATGGAAATTTCAGAATTTTTGGTGGCCTTCCTGAGCCAGGATTCAGACACTGCTAGAACATCAGGGTTGGCAGAGTGTGCTAACGCAGTGAATAACTCAAACTTAGGAAGTAGACTTCTGATATTTATGTGCAAGAAACCAAGACTTTTGCGATTACAGAAGTCATCAAATGATAGCGCCTGGGGAGTAGGAGTGATACTGAGTGCTGCAGGGCCTGGGTTAGCCTCTACATCACCAGAGGAACAGAGGAGGACTAGAATAAGGATACGGCTAAAGGCTTTAAGAACTGGTCTTCTAGTGCGTTGGGTACATAGAATAAAGGGGGCAGATTTCCGGGTGTTATAGAAAAGATTCAGGGCATTATGTACAGACAAGGATATGGAAGGATATGAGTAAAGTGGAGGTAAACCTAAGCGTTGGGTAACAATGAAAGAGATAGCATCGCTGGAGGCATCAATTGAGTCGGTCTCCCGCGTGTATAGGGGAGGGGCAAAGGAGCTATCTAAGGCAGGTTTAGCTAGGCTGGGGGTCTACAGTGATATAGTACAATTAGAAATAACCGAAACAACAATAAACTAACCATGTTTGGGCTGAGGCTAAACATAAACAGGATGTAGTACCGTAAAAAAGGAACAGTCCACAAGACATCAGCTGTATAGCTGAGTTATCATAAGGTCCGGTGGTAAAGCACAAGTGAGTAAGAGGCCACGGCTAGCGTGTGCTAGCGGGCCGGGGCTAGCAGATGGATGGAATCTTCGTGGTTAACGTCGTAACCACATCAGACGATTTCGTCGGCAGACCAGTCGTGTAGGATCGGCGGGGCTCCGTGTCAACACTAGGTGGTCCCGTCCGGTTGACAGAGAGGTAGATAGCCGGGAGATGGGCCTAGCTCAGGATGATTAGCCAGACCACAGCATCCGTTTTGTTGTAGCTAGCTGGTAGCGATGAATCCGGAGTTAAAGGTCCAGTGATTCAGTGATTCCGGCGGAAAAACTGATATGTTCTGGGTCGATAACGCGCTGTGCAGACTGGCCGAATATCCGGTGATTAATGTCCAGTGATTAAAATTAATCCCGCAGAAGAAAAAAATAATAATCCAATGTTCTGGGTGAAATACCGCTAGCTGTGGCTAATAGCAAGTAGCTAGTTAGCTGGCTAGCTAGTTTCAACTGGAGATTCTAGATTCTAGATAAAGGTAAGTCAATAATAGAATCCGTTCCACATTGAGTGAGGCGGGTTGCAGGAAAGTATATTTTGTAGAAGGATGAAAAGTCTGATAGGGAAATATGTACGAAAAATACAGAAAAATAGGGTATTTACAGGCTATTTACATACATACGACAAAAACACAACTGCACTACTACGCCATCTTGGAAAAAGATATATAGTTCTACAGAGTTCTACAGAGTTCTACAGAGTTCTACAGAGTTCTATAGAGTTCTACAGAGTTCTACAGAGTTCTATAGAGTTCTACAGAGTTCTACAGAGTTCTACAGAGTTCTATAGAGTTCTATAGATATGAGCGTTTTCAAGTGCAACGTTAATAACAACGGTTTTTTGAACCAGCTCAGAGATTTAACAATGTTCCTACGAATGTTCTATCAATAAACTTAGCCTTAAGATGCTTTTGTATAAGAACATCTGCTAAATGACAAAAATGTAATGTTTTACGTACAGATCTCATATTACTGTATTGAATTTTGTACATTTGGACAGATTTTTGTTTAAAAATGTAGTTATTTGTTACATTTGACTGTGTAAAACCTAGCAGTACTACTTATTTCTCTGAGAGTGAGGCAGATATATATTAATACTGTGTAAAACCTAGCAGTACTACTTATTTCTCTGAGAGTGAGGAATATATATTATTACAGTGTAAAACCTAGCAGTACTACTTATTTCTCTGAGAGTGAGGCAGATATATATATATTATTACTGCGTAAAACCTAGCAGTACTACTTATTTCTCTGAGAGTGAGGCAGATATATATTATTACTGTGTAAAACCTAGCAGTACTACTTATTTCTCTGAGAGTGAGGCAGATATATAGCATTTTGCAAAAAAAACATGATTATTTGTCTCTCTGAAATGAAACCATCAAGTGATAGATTTTAAACAAATACATGTCTGTCGTTGAACAATCCCATGCCATGATTAGCTAGTGAAAAAACACACCAATCTCTTTCATAATTTCTTTAAACAATAAAATATAATTTACCAACATTTCTGAAAATGGATATATAGCGTTTTGGAATGAAACTCTTCTTATGTTTCCCCATCTGAGCTCAGAGTAGATGAGAGATGTAATGTTTGTCTCTGTTGTGTTGAAGCCCAATCAAGCAGGAGAGACCAGCCTCCCCTGTACCCAGCTGTGTGTCCATGAAGAGTGACAAGTCTATGGATCCTCCTATGAAGTTCAGAGAGGGAGACTTTTCTACTGAACAAAGGTAAGAAGAACTCATGGGTCATGGTCAGTGAGTTAAACAACACTGTCTCTAGTCATTTCTCATCTCCCATTTTACCATTTAATATTGTTGTTTTCATAATCCATATGCTAAACCTTTTTCCATTTTCATAGTCCTGAAACAATATTAAACTAACACAACATTCCCTCCCTGTGTGTGTGTGTGTGTGTGTGTGTGTGTGTGTGTGTGTGTGTGTGTGTGTGTGTGTGTGTGTGTGTGTGTGTGTTTGTGTGTGTGTGTGTGTGTGTGTGAGTGTGTACTCCCTGGATGAGGAGATGTAATCTGATGTTTTGTCCACAGAAACCAACAGGAGAGATCAGAGTCAGAGATTCTCAGTGGTCAGTCTTCCCAGAGTCATCAAACAGACCTGGCCTCCATATTCAGTGTATGTGGTCCTGTTATGTACATTTGTTTTTTGTTTACCTCAAGTAAAGTTGATCTGTCAATCATTCATTCATGTGTTAATGAGAAAGCATTTAGTCTCTTGCTTAACTTATTTACTTGATTTATTTCAGTTGCTTGAAGAGAATATTATGACATTTGTGAAGAAGGAGCTAAAGATGTTCAAGAGGATTCTTAGTCCAGAACTCCCAGAAGGCTTTGAGAGTCAGAAGCAGGATAAGGAAGTGGTGGATGCTGAAGATGAGAAGCAGGAGAGCAGTGCCAGAGAGGGGGCTCTGAAGATCACACTGCACGTCCTGAGGAAAATGAACCAGAAGGAGCTTGCTGACACACTGGAGAAAAGTAAGATCTGTCTGCCTCATGTTGAATGCTGCTTTAGAACATTTAAAAGCTGTAGCTAAAGTACAGCTAAAGTAGCTGTGTAACTCAGTGATATTGTAGAAGCCTTAACACAACACCTAGTGACCTCATCAAGTAGCAGCAGGGATGTGTTGTGTTGATTCATTTAGACAGAGAGAAGAGGAGAGACAGAGGAGAGAGAGAGAGAGAGAGAGAGAGAGAGAGAGAGAGAGAGAGAGAGAGAGAGAGAGAATACTCACACCAGTCTGTAATGCATTATGAAAACATTTATACAGTCAGTTGAGCGAAAAAATTATTATAATTTAAAATGTCATAACAGTCCTAGAATACTGTAGGCTTTAAATCAGACGTAATATTAATATCCTCTGTGTTATTTCTTCATTCAGATGAGCTTGCTGTGATTTGCCAACGTGAACTCAAATCTAATCTAAAGAAGAAGTTTCAATGTGTATTTGAGGGGATCGCTAAACAAGGAAACCCAACACTTCTCAATAAGATCTACACAGAGCTCTACATCACAGAGGGTGGAACAGGAGAGGTCAATAATGAACATGAGCTGAGACAGATAGAGACAACAACCAGGAAACAAGCAAGACCAGAGACTGCAATCAAATGTAACGACATCTTCAAACCCTTAACTGGACAAGACAAACTTATCAGAACTGTGCTGACAAAGGGAGTCGCTGGCATTGGAAAAACAGTCTCTGTGCAGAAGTTCATTCTGGACTGGGCTGAAGGAAAAGCAAATCAGGATGTCCAATTTGTATTTTCATTCCCTTTTCGGGAGCTGAATTTGATGAAAAAGGAAAAACACACTTTCATTGAACTTCTCAATCACTTCTCAATGGAAACCAAAGAGTCAAGAATCTCCAACTACAACAAGTACAAAGTTCTGTTCATCTTTGATGGTCTGGATGAGTGCCGACTGCCCCTAGACTTCCAGAAGAACAAGATGTGTTGTGACGTCACAGAGTCAACCTCAGTGGATGTTCTGCTGACAAATCTCATCAAGGGAAATCTGCTTCCCTCTGCTCTCCTCTGGATAACTACCCGACCTGCAGCAGCCAATAAGATCCCTTCAGTGTGTGTTGACCAGGTGACAGAGGTACGAGGGTTCAATGACCCACAGAAGGAGGAGTACTTCAGGAAGAGATTCAGTGATGAGGACCTGGCCAGCAGAATCATCTCACACATAAAGACATCAAGGAGCCTTCACATCATGTGCCACATTCCAGTCTTCTGTTGGATTTCTGCAACAGTCCTTGAACACATGTTGAAACACAAGACAGAAGAGATGCCAAAGACTCTGACTGAGATGTACTCACACCTTGTGGAGTTTCATACCAAACAGAAGAATGAAAAGTATTTTGGGAAAGAAGAGACAGGTCCACACTGGAATAAAGAGAGCATTCTGTCACTGGGAAAACTGGCTTTTCAACAGCTTATGAAGGGCAATCTGATTTTCTATGAAGAAGACCTGAAAGAGGCTGGCATTGATGTCAATGAAGCCTCAGTGTACTCAGGATTGTGCACACAGCTCTTTAAAGAGGAATGTGGGCTGTACCAGGACAAGGTGTACTGCTTCGTGCATCTGAGCATTCAGGAGTTTCTGGCTGCTGTATATGTGTTCCTCTCATTCATCAACAACAATGAGAATCTAATGGCCAAACCTCAATCAACGTCCAGTAACTTTTCTGTGAGGATCAGACACAAGCGTAAAGTTACCTTCTACAAGAGTGCTGTGGATAAAGCCTTACAAAAGTGAGACAGGAAACCTGGACCTGTTCCTCCGCTTCCTTCTGGGCCTCTCACTGGAGTCCAATCAGAAGCACTTACGAGGTCTACTGACAAAGACAAGAAGCAGCTCACAGAGCCATGAAGAAACAGTGAAATACATCAAGGAGAAGATCAGGGAGAATCCCTCTCCAGAGAGGTGCATCAATCTGTTCCACTGTCTGAATGAACTGAATGACCATTCTCTAGTGGAGGAGATCCAAAGCTACCTGATATCAGGAAGTCTCTCAGAAGCCAACCTGTCACCTGCACAGTGGTCAGCTCTGGTCTTTGTGTTGCTGACTTCAGAAAAGGAGCTGGATGTGTTTGACCTGAAGAAATACTCCAGATCAGAGGAAGGTCTTCTGAGGCTGCTGCCAGTGGTCAAAGCCTCCAGAGCTGCTCTGTGAGTACATAAAATGACATTTAAGTACTAATCATCGGGAAGAAATATTTAGTTTAGAGAAAAATATTTATTATTGAAAAACATATTGAATCAGTGCATTGATGTTCACATTAGTATAATAATATGACCATACAATTCTAGGAGACGGAAGATGAATCTATATGTTGTTTAAGAGAATAAACCAAATGCATCTGCCATTGTCCTTCTACACTACTGGTGTTAAATTAACAGTGTGTTTGTGAAATCATGATGATCTCTCTGTCAGGCTGTCAGGCTGTGGAGTCACAGAGGAAGGCTGTGCTTCTCTGGTCTCAGCTCTGAAGTCAAACCCCTCACACCTGAGAGAGCTGGATCTGAGTAACAATGACCTGAAGGATTCAGGAGTGAAGCTGCTCTCTGCTGGACTGGGGAATCCCCACTGTAAACTGGAGACTCTGAGGTCAGTATTCCTGTAGTTGGTCAACAAGTGATAACTGTTCACCAGATCCACATGTGTTTACCAGGCACACATAGTCCACACCATATGTGTTTGGACAGTGAAGCTTACAGTTTTACATTTGGTGCTATGCTCCAGCATTTTGGATTTCAGATTGAATGTTTCATTATAGAATGTCACCTTTTATTTGATGTTAATGGTGAGAGGTTAGCATGTTTTGTTGTAGCCTCTGTAACTTTCTCACTCATTATTATTCATGATTCATTCATGATCTTTCTCAATCATGGCATCATTAGGATTCATTCAGTAGTGTTTAGAAACATGTTATCTACTCACAGAAAGAAAATTACTCAACACCAAAGAATAGCAGTGTGGTTTTAATATGATTTGACTCTTTACAGGCTGTCAGGCTGTCTATTCACAGAGGAAGGATGTGCTTCTCTGGTCTCAGCTCTGAAGTCAAACCCCTCACACCTGAGAGAGCTGGACCTGAGCTACAATGACCTGAAGGATTCAGGAGTGAAGCTGCTCTCTGCTGGACTGGGGAATCCCCACTGTAGACTGGAGACTCTGAGGTCAGTATTCCTTTATCACTCAATGAACACACACTCATTGGACACACACACACACACACACACACACACAAGGATTAATTTAGTAGTGTTTAGAAAAAGTTATCTACTGTTAATAATGATACATTAATTCATGTATATACAGTACCAGACAAAAGTTTGGACACACCTACTCATTCAAGGGTTTGTCTTTATTTTTACTATTTTTTACATTGTAGAATAATAGTGAAGACATCAAAACTATGGAATAACACATATGGAATCATGTAGTAACCAAAAAAGTGTTAAACAAATGAAAATATATTTTATATTTGAAATTCTTCAAATAGCCACCCTTTGTGTTGATGACAGCTTTGCACACTCTTGGCATTCTCTCAACCAGCTTCACCTGGAATGCAGTTCCCACATATGCTGAGCACTTGTTGGCTGCTTTTCCTTCACTCTGCCGTCCGACTCATCCCAAACCATCTCAATTGGGTTGAGGTTGGGTGATTGTGGAGGCCAGGTCATCTGATGCAGCACTCAATCCCTCTCCTTACACAGTCTGGAAGTGTGTTGGGTAATTGTCCTGTTGAAAAACCAATGATAGTCCCACTAAGCCCAAACCAGATGGGATGGCGTATCGCTGCAGAATGCTGTGGTAGCCATGCTGGTTAAGTGTCCCTTGAATTCGAAATAAATCACAGACAGTGTCAGCAGCAAAGCACCCCCACACCATAACACCTCCTCCTCCATGCTTTACGGTGGGAACTACACATGCAGAGATCATCCGTTCACCCACACCGCTTCTCACAAAGCCTCTGTAACTTTCTCACTCATTATTATTCATGATTCATTCATGATCTTTCTCAATCATGGCATCATTAGGATTCATTCAGTAGTGTTTAGAAACATGTTATCTACTCACATAATGAAAATTACTCAACACCAAAGAATAGCAGTGTGGTATTAATATGATTTTACTATTTGCAGGCTGTCAGGCTGTCTATTCACAGAGGAAGGATGTGCTTCTCTGGTCTCAGCTCTGAAGTCAAACCCCTCACACCTGAGAGAGCTGGATCTGAGTAACAATGACCTGAAGGATTCAGGAGTGAAGCTGCTCTCTGCTGGACTGGGGAATCCCCACTGTAAACTGGAGAATCTGAGGTCAGTATTCCTGTATCACTCAATGAACACACACTAATTGGACACACACACACACTGGACACGGACACACACACACACACACACACACACACACACACACTGGACACACACACACACACAAGGATTAATTTAGTAGTGTTTAGAAACATGTTATCTACTGTTAATAAGGATACATTAATTCATGTATATACAGTACCAGTCAAAAGTTTGGACACACCTACTCATTCAAGGGTTTGTCTTTATTTTTAATATTTTTTCCATTGTAGAATAATAGTGAAGACATCAAAACTATGAAATAACAAATATGGAATAATGTAGTAACCAAAAAAGAAAATATATTTTAGATTTGAAATTCTTCAAATAGCCACCCTTCGCCTTGATGACAGCTTTGCACACTCTTGGCATTCTCTCAACCAGCTTCACCTGGAATGCTTTTCCAACAGTCTTGAAGGAGTTCCCACATATGCTGAGCACTTGTTGGCTGCTTTTCCTTCACTCTGCCGTCCGACTCATCCCAAACCATCTCAATTGGGTTGAGGTCGGGTGATTATGGAGGCCAGGTCATCTGATGCAGCACTCAATCCCTCTCCTTACACAGTCTGGAAGTGTGTTGGGTCATTGTCCTGTTGAAAAACAAATGATAGTCCCACTAAGCCCAAACCAGATGGGATGGCGTATCGCTGTAGAATGCTGTGGTAGCCATGCTGGTTAAGTGTGCCTTGAATTATAAATAAATCACAAACAGTGTCACCAGCAAAGCACCCCCACACCATAACACCTCCTCCTCCATGCTTTACGGTGGGAACTACACATGCCGAGATCATCCGTTCACCCACACCGCTTCTCAAAAAGACACGGCGGTTGGAACCAGAAATCTCAAATTTAGACTCCAGGCCAAAGGACAAATGTCCACCTGTGTAATGTCCATTGCTCGTGATTCTTGGCCCAAGCACGTCTCTTCTTATTATTGGTGTCCTTTAGTAGTGGTTTCTTTGCAGCAATTCGACCATGAAAGCCGGATTCACACAGTCACCTCTGAACAGTTGATGTTGAGCTGTGTCTGTGACTTGAACTCTGTGAAGAATTTATTTAGGCTGCAATTTCTGAGGCTGGTAACTCTGATGAACTTATCCTCTGCAGCAGAGGTAACTTTGGGTCTTCCATTCCTGTGGCGGTCCTCATGAGAGCCAGTTTCATCATAGTGCTTGATATTTTTAACGACTGCACTTGAAGAAACTTTAAAAGTTCTTGAAATGTTCCCTATTGACTGACCGTCATGTCTTAAAGTAATGATGGACTGTCATTTCTCGTAGCTTATTTGAGCTGTTCTTGCCATAAATGGACTTGGTCTTTTACAAAATAGGGCTATCTTCTGTATACCCCCCCACCTTGTCACAACACAACTGATTGGCTCAAACACATTACAGTTTTTCTCAGTCGCTTTGGTGCATTTTTCACATCATCCCTAACATGTGCAAAATAATAAGTGCATTTCTCAGAACAATTTGTACAAACTGCAATATACAATAGATATGTTTCTAAAGCTAGTCAGTCACTAAAAATCCTTAGTACATCTCTCAAAAGTAAATATTCATGCCAATGATCATGTCAGTGTCATCAGAATGATAAGTCATTGAGTCATTGTTCACGAACAAGGTTGTCAAAATGTTTAGGCATGTTGTCAATGGAACTGTGTACTTTGACAGTATTACCTGATGTAAACTTAGGCTACAGTTTGGATGACAGTTACTGTATTGAAAATGCACAAGGCTGCACTTCTATGGCATATATCAATTTCAACAGTACTATTTACATATTACTGTATGTGGGTTATTGATTGAAAGAGACTGGACAACCCAAGGGGCACAAAGGAAAAAAAACTAAATTAGAAAGAAACACAGGAAACCACCCCTAAGGCACAACTTTGCCCACAGCACTGTTCTAGTGCTGTCTCTACACATCCAGACGTTCCTGTCTGTCAGCCCACATATTCTCATCCACATCACACCGGATATTTTCCCTTCCAATGCAACGTGGAAAGAATCTTTTGGAATGCCTTATCCATCCTCTGCAGGCGTCTACTGTGGTGTCCTCACATGCTGCATCCATTGCAGCTAGCAGGGTCATCTGTGTGTGTGGCTGACGATTGTACACCTTCCACCTCCATGCTGAAAATAACTCCTCAATTGGGTTAAGGAATGGTGAATAAGGTGGGAGGAATTCTATGAGCATCCTCGGGTGGGTCACAAACCATTGCCTTATGATGTTTGATCGATGGAAACTCACATTATCACAAATGACCACATACTTTGGCAAATCCTCTCTAAACAGACCCATCTCATCATCAGGGATGAGAGCCCTGTAGAGAGTCTCTAAAAAGTTGAGTAGATGCTGGGTGTTGTATGGCCCTAAAAGGGGGATATGGGTTAGGACACCATGCTCCGAAATAGCAGCACACATGGTGATATTTCCTCCCCGTTGGCCTGGCAAATCCACAGTAGCTCTGTGACCGATGATATTCCGACCCCGCCTTCTGCATTTGGTCAGGTTGAAGCCAGCCTCATCCACGTATACAAAGTTGTGAGAGGGTTCACTTGATTCCAACTCCATTATACACTATATCCCAGAACACACAGTTGAATTTGTTTTGGTAAGGAGGAGTGACATAAAATGTACATATATTGCATGTTCCTTCCACAGCAATGGAAATGTGTGCAGTTTATGCTTACTGTACTATGTAACACTATAAAATGTTGCTGTAAAGTAGTTACATAGATATATGTTTTACCTGTACATACTGGTACCGTAGCTCCTTAACTCTGTCCTCATTCCTTTGGAATGGTACACGGTACAGCTGTTTCATACTCATCTGGTTTCTATGCAGCACCCTGTCGATGGTTGAGATGCTAACCGTATGGATGTTTTCAAAGACATCGTTGTCTTCTATAATGGTCCTTTGTATTTCCCTGAGTCTCATGGCATTGTTTGCTCGGACCATGGTGCAAATAGCCTCCTCCTGTTGAGGTGTGAAAAGGCGTCCTCTGCCACCGGTTTGAGGTAATCTTGCAGTCCTATGTGTGGAAAAATGCAGTGATGCATCGCACACTTTCACATAGACAAAAACTATGCGAACACACATTTTACTGTAAAACATACAGGTGGGTGCATGTAAGGTGCAGTATGTATCTGTATAGAGTATATTTCTGTATGCTGTGAAATACAAGTGGAATACTGTAATATGAAGCATTGTAGGAAGTATACAGTATACTGCTTATATACAGTAACAGTGCACTGTACATTGGTGGACATACCTGTTCTCTCTTCGAAACGTTTGTACTATTGAGGACACGGTTGATCTCCCAATATTCGGCTGCACCCTTCGACCCGCCTCAGCCATTGTAAGGCCATGATTGACAACATGGTCTACAATAGTGGCCCTTATGTCATCAGATATGCGCCTATGTCCTCTTCTGCCTCTTCCTCTGTTTTGCCTTCCACCACGCATCCTTGCTCCTTTTCTTCCTCCTCTTGGCTGTTGACCCTGTTCGTTTCCTGGTCCATCCATTATTGGAAAATTGCAACTCTGTGTTGTGGTCTGTCTATATATGCTTGCCAATTGATTCTTCATGAGATGCACCTTTGAGCAATTTAGACAACTGGTTGATTGTTGGTTGAACTAACACTTTACATTCCTTCATGAGTGAGGGTTAATTTCACCTGCACGATTCAGCAATTTACGTTTTTGTACAAAAGGTCTAATAGAAATGTGTAAAACTATGCTTGACAGTTTATGACAAATAGTTCAACAATTTTGCATGTAATGGCTTATGCAAGGAACTAATGCCTAGATGTTTTGAGGGGTAAGACTATTCAACAGAGAACCATCTACTATATTTTGATCAACATGACATGAGCAATTGAAAATGTGGAAAAAAGCTGACACTTGTACATTATCAATTGCAATATGTACAAAAGCAATTGCAATTTGTTCAAAGGAATAAGAAATTGCTTTAATGATGTGCACAAGTGACTAGATGATTTGGAATTTGTACAAGTAGTATCAAGAATTGCACTTTTGATCTAAGAAATACACCAAAGCGACTGAGAAAAACTGTAAGAAGGAAATAAATTCAGCAAATTAACTTTTAAGAAGGCACACCTGTTAATTGAAATGCATTCCAGGTGACTACCTCATGAAGCTGGTTGAGAGAATGGCAAGAGTGTGCAAAGCTGTCATCAAGGCAAAGGGTGGCTATTTGAAGAATCTAAAATCTAAAATATATTTTGATTTGTTAAACACTTTTTTGGTTGCTACATGATTCCATATGTGTTATTTCATAGTTTTGATGTCTTCACTATTATTCTACAATGTAAAAAATAGTAAAAATAAAGAAAAACCCTTGAATGTGTAGGTGTGTCCAAACTCTCGAATAGTAGTAGTGTGTATATATACATATATGAATAGATATGGCAGGTTTCAGGACACTGATGTATCTGAAATTGTTGAAATAATATATTTTCACACCAAAGAATAGCAGTGTCGTTTTAATATGATTTGACTCTTTGCAGGCTGTCACGCTGTCTAGTCACAGAGGAAGGCTGTGCTTCTCTGGTCTCAGCTCTGAGATCAAACCCCTCACACCTGAGAGAGCTGGATCTGAGTAACAACGACCTGAAGGATTCAGGAGTGAAGCTGCTCTCTGCTGGACTGGGGAATCCCCACTGTAAACTGGAGACTCTGAGGTCAGTATTCCTGTAGTTGGTCAACAAGTGATAACTGTTCACCAGATCCACATGTGTTTACCAGGCACACATAGTCCACACCATATGTGTTTGGACAGTGAAGCTTACAGTTTTACATTTGGTGCTATGCTCCAGCATTTTGGATTTGAGATAGAATGTTTCATATTAGGTGACAGTACAGAATGTCACCTTTTATTTGAGGATATTTTCATACATATCTGTGTTACTGTTTAGAAATGAAAGCACTTTATGCCTCTGGTTCTCCCATTTGAAAAAGTCGCAATAATTTGGACATATTCACTTATATTGTATTAAAGTAGTCATAAGTTTAGTATTTGGTCCCATATTCCTTACCCACAGTGATTACGTCAAGCTTGTGATTCTACAAACTTGTTGAGTGCATTTGCAGTTTGTCTTGGTTGTGTTTTGGATTATGTTTTCCCCAATAGAAACTGAATGGTGAATAATGTCCTGTCATTTTGGAGTCACTTCACTTGTATTGTCAGTAAGAATAGAAGATGTTTCTGAACACTTCTACATTCATGTGGACGCTACCATGATTATGAATAATCATGAATAAATCGTGAATGATGATGAATGAGAAAGTTACAGAGGAACAAGGATCATACCCCCTCTGTTATTGGTAATGGTGAGAGGTTAGCATGTTTTGTTGTAGCCTCTGTAACTTTCTCACTCATTATTATTCATGATTCATTCATGATTTTTCTTAATCATGTCATCATCAGGATTAATTTAGTAGTGTTTAGAAACATGTTATCTACTCACTTAGACAGAAAAATACTCCAGTCATCATCAACCATTTTAATATTGGGCAAAACATAACCCAAAACACAACCAAAACAAACTGCAAATGCAACCAATGAGTTTGGGACCAAATACTAAACTTTTGACTACTTTAATACACTATAAGTGAATTGGTCAGAATACTTATGACTTCTTCAAATGAGGGGACTAGATACATAAAGTGCTTTCATTTCTAAACGGTGAAACAGATATGTATTAAAATACCCTCAAATAAAAGGTGACATTATATACTGTCACCTCATATGAAACATTTGATCTCAAATCCAAAATGCTGGAGTATAGAGCCACATTTAAAATGTTATCTTCACTGTCAAAATAGATATGGTGTGGACTGTATACTCAATACAATCTAAATATGATACCTCACTGTCTGTCTTTTGACTGATACTGCTTTTTAAACTGCTCTGGTCAGTCTACTCAAATATTTGTACTACACATGTTTCTATCTACAAGCAATACTTCGATCATTTGTCATTGTTAATAATGATACATTCATTTATGAATATATATGTCAGGTTTCAGGACATTGATATATCTGAAAATGTTGAAAAAAATATACTGCCACTATTTTGACCACCAAAGAATAGCAGTGTGGTTTTAATATGATTTGACTCTTTGCAGGCTGTCAGGCTGTCTAGTCACAGAGGAAGGCTGTGCTTCTCTGGTCTCAGCTCTGAAGTCAAACCCCTCACACCTGAGAGAGCTGGACCTGAGCTACAATCACCCAGGAGACTCAGGAGTCAGACTGCTCTCTGCTGGACTGGAGGATCCACACTGCAGACTGGAGAAAATCAAGTATGTAGAGGGTTTATGTCAATGTTCATATCAG